>NC_137325.1:141523731-141708731 GCF_965287045.1 Carcharhinus amblyrhynchos | reverse complement strand
CTGCACCTTTTCCAGTGCTTTCACATCCCTCCTACAATGTGGATTCCTGAATTGCGCCCAATACTCGAATCAACGTTTTATATATTTCCAGTATAACCTCCCAGCTGTTAAACTTTACAGCTCAGCTAATAAAGGAAAGTGGCACGGTGGCACAGTGGTTAGCACTGCTGCCTCACAGCAACCCAAGTTCCATGCCCATTATGGGTCACTGTCTGGGTGGAGTCTGTACTTTCTCCCCATATCTACGTGGGTTTCCTCCGGGTGCTCCGGTTTCCTCCCACAGTCCGAAAGACGTGCTTATTAGGTTGATTGGCCGTGCTAAATTGATCCTAGTTTCAGGGGGATTAGCAGGGTAAATGTGTGGGGTTATGGGGAATAGGGCCTGGGTGGGATTCTGGTTGGTACAGACTCAATGGGCCAAATGCCCTTCTTGCGCATTGTAGGAATTCCATGATGCTGCAGGGTAGGTCCATTCAAAAGTCTGATGGCAGCAGGGAAGGAACTGCTCTTGAGTCGGTTGGTACATTTTTTCAGACCTTTGTATCTTTTTCCCGACAGGAGGAAGAGAGAATGTCCGGTCCGGTCTTTGATTATGCTGGCTGCTTTGCCAAGGCAATGGAGTCAATGGATGGGAGGCTGGTTTGCCTGATGGACTGGGCTTTGTTCATTGCCCTTTGATGTTCCTTGTGGTCTTGGGCAGAGCAGGAGCCCATACCAAGCTGTGATACAACCAGAAAGAATGCTTTCTATGGTGCATCTGTAAAAGTTGGAGAGAGTCATAGTGGACATGTCGAATTTCCTTAGTCTTCTGAGAAAGTAGAGGCGTGGTCTACTCCTGCTCTTATTTCTTATTTCCTCATCAGGCTTTGTAAGTGTGTGATTTTTGCTTTCACCACTTGTTTCCAGTTGAGATCAACCTACCTCTGACATCTGTCCTATATCTATCACCCCTCAACTTAAAGCTGTGTCCCCTCGTGTTAGTCATCACCATCAGCAACTGCATCAGCAACTTAAACAGAGACCACACTGTGCAACGTGCTTTAAACAAGAGACACTCTCTACGGCACAGCACAGTGGGTTCATCAAACTTAATCCCATCTTCTACAAAGGTATGAGGGCAGCGGATAAACTTCCAAGGGGAAAGGAATTAATCTCGAAAGCTCGTGCCGTTGTATTACAGATAGAAGTGCAACGCAACGCCCCAACTCACCAAGTCGCGGTCAAACCCAGCTATGGAAATCGTGGCACAGGGTTTGCTCCAAGAAGCAGCAAGCAAAGCAGCTGCAAAAGGCACTGAGCGGACAGGAGAGATTAGCCGAAAGAGAAACCGGGAGTGGCGATGATCAGAAGAGAGAGAAGCGGAACAAAGAATGAGAGGGAATAAAGAGCTTAAGTCAAGCCTGGGCAGCAGAACGTAACCAAGCAGTGGCTTTTAAAACAGCGATCGTTCAAAATGAGGACGTGGGTAAGTGCAGGGCAGCTGGTGTATCGACGGTGTGACTGGGTTTGTAATCCAGAGAACAAAGAGCAAAGAAAATTACAGCACAGGAACAGGCCCTCCAAACCTGCATCGACCATGCTGCCTGACTGAACTAAAACCCCCTACCCTTCCGGGAACCATATCCCTCTATTCCCATCCTATTCATGTATTTGTCAAGATGCCCCTTAAGACTCACCATTGTATCTGCTTCCACTACCTCCCCCGGCAACAAGTTCCAGGCACCCTCTGTGTAAAAGACTTGCCTTGTACATCTCCGTTCAACCTCGTCCCTCACACCTTAAATCTGTGCCCCCTTGTAATTGACACTTCCACCCTGGGGAGAAGGTCTCTGACCCTGTCTGTGCCTCTCATCATTCTGTAGACCTCTATCAGGTCTCCCCTCAGCCTCCGTCTTTCCAGTGAAAACAATCCTAGTTTATTCAACCTCTCCTCATAGCCAACACCCTCGAGACCCGGCAACATCCTGGTGAACCTTCTTTGCTCTCTCTCCAAAGCTTCCACGTCCTCCTGGTAGTGTGGTGACCAGAACTGCACGCAATACTCCAAATGCAACCTAACCAAGGTTTTATATCACTGTAACATGATTTCCTAACTCCTGTACTCAATGCCCCGGTTGATGAAGACAAGCATGTCATAGGCCTTCTTCATCACCTTGGCTGCCCTGTGTTGCCATTTTTAGGGAACTGTGGACCTGCACGCCCAGATCCCTCTGCATGTTCATGTTCCAAAGGGTTCTGCTATTTACAGTATAATTCACACTTGAATTTGATCCTCTCAAATGCATCACCTCACATTTGTCTGAATTAAACTCCTCCTGCCATTTCTGTGTCCAAGTCTCCAATCGATCTATATCCTGTTGTATCCTCTGACAATCCCCAACAGCAATTGCACCAATCTTTGTGTCATCCAGAAACTTACTAATCAGACCACCTACATTTTCCTCCAGATTATTTATATATACTACAAACAACACGGGTCCCAGCACTGATCCCAGTGGAACACCAGTAGCTACAGATCTCCATTCTGAAAAACACCCTTCCATCACTACTCTCTGTCTTCTATAACCAAGCCAGTTCTGTATCCATCTATCCAGCCCATCCCGAATCCCATGCGATTTTAGTGCTCGTACGAGTCTGCCATGTAGGACCTTGTCAAATACCGTACTAAAGTCCATATAAACTACATCCACAGCCCTTCCTTCATTAAATATAGAACATAGAACATTACAGCGCAGTACAGGCCCTTCGGCCCTCGATGTTGCGCCGACCAGTGGAACCAATCTAATGACCCTCTAACCTAAACTATTCCAATCCATATGCCTATCCAATGACCATTTGAACGCCCTTAAAGTTGGCGAGTCTACAACTGCTGCAGGCAGGGCATTCCATGCCCTTACTACCCTCTGAGTAAAGAACCTACCTCTGACATCCGTCCTATAATTATCACGCCTCAATTTAAAGTTATGTCCCGGCGTGTTAGCCATCACCATCCGAGGAAAAAGGCTCTCACTGTCCACCCTATCTAACCCTCTGATCATCTTGTATGCCTCAATTAGGTCACCTCTTAACTTTCTTCTCTCTAACAAAAACAACCTCAAGTCCCTCAGCCTTTCCTCATTAGGCCTTCCCACCATACCAGGCAACATCCTGGTAAACCTCCTCTGCACCCTTTCCAATGCCTCCACATCCTTCCACTAATGCGGCGACCAGAACGGTACGCAATACTCCAAGTGCAGCCGCACCAGAGTTTTGTACAGTTGCAACAAGATCTCACGGCTCTGAAATTCAATCCCTCTACCAATAAATATCTTTTTCACCTATTCAAGAAACTCAGTCATATCGGTGAGACGTGACCTTCCACATAGGGATCTTAGAATTTTTTTGGGAGAATTTTGGCCAATAGATTTCATGGTATACCAATAAATGTGACAATAGTAAATCAAATCAAATCAAATCCCTGTGTACCACAGGGATCAGTGCTGGGTCCTCTGCTATTTGTGATTTTTATCAATAACTTGGAAGAGGGCGCTGAAGGGTGGGTTAGTAAATTTGCTGACGACACCAAGATTGGTGGAGTAGTGGATGAGGTGGAGGGCTCTTGCAGGCTGCAAAGAGACATTGATAGGATGCAGAGCTAGGCAGAGAAGTGGCAGATGGAGTTTAACCCTGATAAGCGCGATGTGATTTCCCACTCACCTAATGAACTCCCACTCACCTAATAAAGTTGTGATAGTAGGGGATTTTAATTTTCCACATGTAGATTGGGACTCGCATACTGTTAAAGGTTTAGACAGGGTAGAGTTTGTAAAATATGTTCAGGAGAATTTTCTACATCAGTATATAGAGGTGCCAACTAGAGAGGATGCAATATTGGATCTCCTTTTGGGAAATGAGCTAGGGCAGGTGATGGATGAGAGTGTGAGGGAACACGTTGGATCCAGTGATCATAATGCCATTAGTTTCAACCTGATCATGGATAAGGACAGATCTGGTCCTCGGGTTGAAGTTCTGAATTGGAGAAAAGCCAAATTTGATGAAATGAGAAGAGATCTGGGAAGAGTGGATTGGCACAGGCTGTTCTCTGGTAAAGATGTAAATGGAAAGTGGGAGGCCTTCAAAGGAGAAATTTTGAGAGTGCAGAGTTTGTATGTTCCTGTCAGGGTTAAAGGCAAAGTAAATAGGAATAAGGAACCTTGGTTCTCGAGGGAGATTGTAACACTGATTAAGAGGAAGAGGGAGTTGTATGAAATGTCCAAGCAGCAAGGAACAGATCAGATGCCTGAGGAGTATAAAAAGTGCAAGAAGTTACTTAAGAGGGAAATCAGGAGGGCTAAAAGAAGACGTGAGGTTGCTTTGGCAGACAGAGTGAAGGAAAATCCAAAGAGCTTCTATAGGTATGTTAGGAGCAAGAGGATAGTGAGGGATAAAATTGGTCCTCTTGAAGACCAGAGTGGTAGACTGTGTATGGAACCAAAAGAGATGGGGGAGATACTAAATGGGTTTTTTGCATCAGTATTTACTGAGGAAATGGGTGTGGAGTCTATGGAAATGGGGCAAACAGGTAGGGAGGTAATGGAACGTTTACAGATTAAAGAGGAGCAGGTGCTGGCTGTCTTGAGGCAAATCAAAGTGGATAAATCCCCAGGTCCGGACAGGGTATTCCCACGGATCTTAAGGGAGGCTAGTAGTGAATTTGCAGGGACCCTGGCAGACATATTTAAAATGTCAGTATGCACGGGGGAGGTGCCAGATGATTGGAGGGTGGCTCATGTTGTTCTGTTGCTTAAAAAAGGCTCAAAGAAATCCAGGAAATTATAGGCCAGTAAGTTTGACATCGGTGGTGGGCAAGTTATTGCAAGGTGTGATAAGGGATAGGACCTACAAATGTTTGGATAGACAGGGACTTATTACGGAGAGTCAACATGACTTTGTGCGTGGTAGGTCATGTTTGACCAATCTATTAGAGCTTTTCAAGGAGGTTACCAGGAAAGTGGATGAAGGGAAGGCGGTGGATGTTGTCTACCTAGATTTTAGCAAGGCCTTTGATAAGGTTCTCATGGGCGGTTAGTTAGGAAGGTTCAGTCGCTAGGTATACATGGGGAGGTAGAAAATTGGATTAGACACTAGCTTAATGGAAGAAGCCAGAGTGTGTTGTGGAGGATTGCTTCTTTGAATGGAGACCTGTGACTAGTGGTGTGCCGCAGGGATCGGTGTTGGGTCTGTTGTTGTTTGTCATCTATATCAATGATCTGGATGATAATGTGGTAAATTGGATCAGCAAATTTGCTCATGATACAAAGGTTGGAGGTGTAGTGGACAGAGAGGAAGGTTTTCAAAGCTTGCAGAGGGATTTGGACCAACTAGAAAAATGGGCTGAAAAATGGCAAATGGAATTTAACGCAGACAAATATGAGGTATTGCACTTTGGAAGGATAAACCAAAGTAGAACGTACAGGGTAAATGGTAGAACTCGGAAGAGTGCAGATGAACAGAGGGATCTGGGAATACAGGTACAGAACTCCCTAAAAATGACGTCACAGGTGGGGATAGGATCGTAAAGAGTGCTTTTGGTACATTGGCCTTTATAAATTGGAGTATCAAGTATAAAAGTTGGAGCGTTCTGGTAAGGTTACATAATAATGTGGAGATGCCGGCGTTGGACTGGGGTAAACACAGGAACACAGTGTTGTCAGACTTCTTACAAGGTTATATAAGGCATTGGTGAGGCCGAATTTAGAGTATTGTGTACAGTTTTGGTCACCTAGTTACAGGAAGGATGTAAATAAGGTTGAAAGAGTGCAGAGAAGGTTCACAAGGATGTTGCCGGGACTTGAGAAGCTGAGTTACAGAGAGAGATTGAATACATTAGGACTTTATTCCCTGGAGCGTAGAAGAATGAGGGGAGATTTGATAGAGGTGTGTAAGATTTTGATGGGTATAGATAGAGTGAATGCAAGCAGGCTTTTTCCACTGAGGCTAGGGGAGAAAAAAACCAGAGGACATGGGTTAAGGATGAAAGAAGAAAAGTTTAAAGGGAATATTGGGGGGGATTCTTCACGCAGAGAGTGGTGGGAGTGTGGAATGAGCTGCTGGATAAAGTGGTAAATTCAGGCTCACTTTTAACATTTAAGAATAACTTGGATGGGCTCATGGATGAGAGAGGTGTGGAGGGATATGGTCCAAGAGCAGGTCAGTGGGACTAGGCAAAAAATGGTTCGGCACAGACAAGGAGGGCCTGTTTCTGAGCTGTAATTTTCTATGGTTCCAGGTCCCAGCACTGATCCCTGAGGAACACCACTTGTCATAGCTCCATTCAGAAACACACTCTTCCACTGTTACCCTCTGTCTTCTACAACCGAGTAAGTCTCACAATACCAGGTTAAAGTTCAACAGGTTTATTTGGAAGCAAAAGCCTCTAGCTTTTGGAGCACTGCCCCTTCACTAGGTGAGTGGGAGTTGTATTCACAAAGAGGGCAAATAAAGACACAAACTCAATTTACAAAACAATAGAACATAGAACATTACAGTGCAGTACAGGCCCTTCAGCCCTCAACGTTGCGCCAATCAGTGAAACCAATTTAATGCCCATCTAACCTATACTATTCCAATGTCATCCATATGTTTATCCAATGACCATTTAAATGCCCTTAATGTTGGGGAATCCACTACTGTTGCAGGCAGGGCATTCCACACCCTTACTACTCTCTGAGTAAAGAACCGACCTCTGACATCTGTCCTATATCTATCACCCCTCAACTTAAAGCTGTGTCCCCTTGTGTTAGCCATCACCATCCAAGGAAAAAGGCTCTCACTGTCCACCTTATCTAACCCTCTGATCATCTTATACGCCTCTATTAAGTCACCTCTTAACCTTCTTCTCTCGAACGAAAACAGCCTCAAGCCTTTCCTCATAAGACCTTCCCACCAAACCAGGCAACATCCTGGCAAACCTCCTCTGCACCCTTTCCAATGCTTCCACATCCTTCTTATAATGTGGCGACCAGAACTGTACGCAATACTCCAAGTGCGGCTGCACCAGAGTTTTGTACAGTTGTAACATGACCTCATGGCTCCGAAACTCAATCCCTCTACCAATAAAAACTAACACATCGTAGCTTTCTTAACAACCCTATCAACCTGGGTGCCAACTTTCAGGAATCTATGCACATGGACACCGAGATCTCTCTGCTCATCCACACTACCAAGTAACTTACCATTAGCCCAGTACTCTGTGTTCCTGTTACTCCTTCCAAAGTGAATCACTCCACACTTTTCCGCATTAAACTCCATTTGCCAACTCTCAGCCCAGCTCTGCAGCTTATCTATGTCCCTCTGTAACCTGTAACATCCTTCCGCACTGTCAACATCTCCACCAACTTTAGTGTCATCTGCAAATTTACTAACCCATCCTTCTATGCCCTCATCCAGGTAATTAATAAAAATGACAAACAGCAGTGGCCCCAAAACAGATCCTTGCGGTACACCACTAGTAACTGAACTTCAGGATGAACATTTCCCATCAACCACCACCCTCTGTCTTCTTACAGCTAGCCAATTTCTGATCCAAACTGCTAAATCACCCTCAATCTCATGCTTCTGTATCTTCTGTAATAATTTACCATGTAATGGTAAGCTTACTTAATGGTTGGAATGTGAGTCTTTCCAGGTAATCAAGTCTTAAAGATGCAGACAATGTGGGTAGAGAGAGGGTTAAGCACAGGTTAAAGAGATGTGTATTGTCTCCAGACAGGACAGTTAGTGAGATTTTGCAAGCCCAGGCAAGTCGTGGGGGTTACAGATAGTGTGACATGAACCCAAGATCCCAGATGAGGCCGTACTCATGTATGCGGAACTTGGCTATCAGTTTCTGCTCAGCGACTGTTGGACTTTAGCCTGGTGTTGTGAGATTTCTTACTGTGTTTACCCCAGTCCGACGCCGGCATCTCCACTTCTATGACCGAGCCAGTTTCGTATCCACTTTGCCAGTTCACCTCCGATCCCACGCGGCTTCACCTCCTGCACCAGTCTGCCATGAGGGACCTTGTCAAAGGCCTAACTGAAATCCACGTAGACAACATCCACTGTCCCACCCTCGTCAATCATCTTCATCACTTCCTCAAAAAAACCCAACCAAGTTAGTGAGAAACAATCTCCTCTTCATGAAACCACCTTACCTCTCACCACTTATTTCCAAGTAAGATCGTGACTGATCTGCTTGAGGCCTTAACTCCCTAACTGCAACCCTCCCTCCCCGGTAACCCTTCACTCCCTTTTCAATCAAAAATCTGTCCAACTCACCTAACATTTGTCAGAGTGAAAATGGTAGAGTCCACAATGAGGAAGGTGAGGGCTTTTACAAAATCTTAGTGAATTTAGGCAGAGTCAACATGGTTTTGTGAAAGGGAATTGTGCTTGACTAATTTGGTGGAGCTCTTTGAAGGATAATAAGCAAGGGTGGATAAAGGAGAATCTGTAGATGTGGTGCACTCAGATTTCCAAAAGGCATTTGATAAGGTGCCACATCAAAGATTACTGCACGCAATACGAGCTCATTGGCGTGACTGGAGGATTAGTTGGCCAAGCAGAAACAGAGAGTAGTGAGAAATAGTTAATTTTTGCATTGGTAAGCTGTAGTTGGTGGTGTGTCACATCAATCAGTGCTGGAGCTTTAGCTATTTACCAACGCTATTAATAATTTGGGTGAAGGCACCAAACTTATGGTTGCCGAAATTTGTCCAATCCCTCTTCTGTCTCCTTTCCTGAGGCTCCACGTCCTTCTGGTAGTGCGGTGACCAGAACTGTAAGCAATATTCCAAATGTGGCCTAACTAAAGTTCTATACAGCTGCAACATGACTTGCCAATTTTCATACTCAACGCCCCAGTGAAGGCAAGCATGCCATATGCCATCTTGACCACTTTATTCCCTGATGCTGCCACTTTCAGGGACCTTGTATGCCTAGATTACTCTGCCATTTACTGTATACTTCCCTCCTGCATTAGACCTTCCAAAATGCATCACCTTGCATTTGTCTGGATTAAATTCCATCTGCCATTTCTCCGCCCAAGTCTCCAGCCTATCTATATAAGAATATAAGAAATAGGAGCAGGGGTAGGCCATCTAGCCCTTCGAGCCTGCCCTGCCATTCAATAAGATCATGGCTGATCTGTCGTGTCTCAGTTCCACTTTCCCGCCCTCTCCCCATAACCCTTAATCCCCTCTCTTATCAAGAACCCATCAACCCGCTTCTTAAAAATATTTAGCGAGGCAGCCTCCACCACTTCAACGGGCAGAGAATTCCAGAGATTCACCACCCTTTGAGTGAAGAAGTTCCTCTTCAACTCCGTTCTAAACCGCACCCCCCCTTTATCTTGAGGCTGTGCCCCCTAGCCCTACTGTCCTTTCTGAGCAGGAACAGTCTCTCCACCTCTACCCTATCCATCCCATTCATCATCTTATACGTCTCAATGAGATCTCCCCTCATTCTCCTAAACTCTAACGAGTACAAGCCTAGTTTATTCAGCTGTATCCTGCTGTATCCTCTGGCAATACTCTTCATTATGCGCAGTTCCCCCAATCTTTGTGTCATCCGCAAACTTATAAATCAGGCCACCTACATTTTCCTCCAAATCATTTACGTATGTTACAAACAACAGCACTAATCTCTGCGGAACATCGCTAGCTACAGATCTCCATTGAGAAAAGCACCCATACACCACTACTCTCTGTCCAAATGATCAAGCCAGTTCAGTACCCATCTTATCAGTTCATCCCATGTGACCTCATCTTCTGTATCAGCACGCCATCAGTACCTTGTCAAAGGCCTTGCTAAAGTCCACGTAGACAACATCTACCGCCCTGCCCTTATCAATCATCTTTGTCACTCCCTAAGAAAACTCCCTGAAGCTCACTTGACTGATTTCTTGGATGAAGGGGTTGTCTTATCAGTAAGGGTTGGGTAGGTTGGGCCTGTATCTACTGAGGTTTAGCAGAATGAGATGCCATCTCCCTGAAATATGAGATCCTGATGGGATTTGACAGACGGGATGCTGAAAGGATGTTTTCCCTTGTGAGAGAGATTACAACCAGATGACACAGTTTAACAAGTTAAGGGGACTCCAATTTAAGACTGAGACAAGAATTGTTTCCCTCTTGGAGGCTTGTTGGTTTGTAGAATTCACTTGTCCAAAGAATATTGGAGGGTGAGTCATTGAATATTTTTACGGCTGAGTTAGATATAGGCCAGAATTATCCAAAGTCGCACATCCCACTGCTGATGTCAGCAAGGATGGAGAATTTGGCGCTCAACCAAATCTCCATTCACAGCGGCGGGACTGGAGAATCCCAGCCGCGGGTGAGGTCGGAGATTACGGCCATATTCTCAATCAACAAGGGAGACAAGGGTTACAGGTAATGGACAGGAAAGTAGAGGTGAGGCTACAGTTATATCAGTCAAGCACTGCTGTCTCACAGCACCAGGGGGACCCAGGTTCGATTCCCGGCTCGGGTCACTGTCTATGCGGAGTCTGCATGTTCTCCCCGTGTCCGCGTGGGTTTCCTCCGGTTGCTCCGGTTTCCTCTCTGAAAGACGTGCTGGTTAGGTGCACTGGCCATGCTAAATTCTCCTTCAGTGTACCCAAACATGCGCCGGAGTGTGCGGCAACCAGGGGATTTTCACAGTAACTTCATTGCAGTGTTAATGTAAACCTACTTGGGAGAATAATAAATAATCTGAAAAGGTTTTGGATTGGGCTCGGGGGCTGAACGGGTTATTCCTGCTCCTAATTCACATGTCCATATAAAAATGGAAGGTCAGTTGTGGACTTCTGAAATGAGAAAGTTTGAAGTAGGAAGTGTTTCCCTTTGAGTTGGAGGGAGATTCAAGGGGAAAAGTATGATTTATTAATCCATGCGTGGGACATGGGCATCGCTGGCTGGCCAGCATTTATTGCCCGTCCCTAGCTGCCTGAGGGCAGTTGAGAGTCAACCCCATTGCTGTGGCTCTGGAGTCACATGTAGGCCAGACTGAGAAAGGACGGCAGATTTCCTTACCTAAAGGACATTAGTGAACCAGATGGGTTTTTCCGACAATGGTCATCAGTAGAACCTTAACCCCAGATATTTTTTATTGACTTCGAATTCCACCGTGGCCGGGATTCGAACCCGGACCCCCAGAACGTTTTCTGGATTAATAGTCTAACGATAATACCACTGGGCTGTCACCTCCCCGTATCTCTATAAACCGGCAAATCCACTATTTGTAGTAATCCTACACGGCTTTTTAACACAAAGAGGAGATTGACAGCACTTGTTACCACTGGAATTATTGGAATTATTAGGTTTAGCTTGAAGAAGTGTTCACTTCTTCAGAAATGACAATATCCCTTTGTCGAACACGAATGAATAAGGTCCTGCCAGTCCTTTGTCTTGCTAATTATTTCCTTTTCAAGTGTCAGTCTAACTGACAGCCCCGTGCGTGCCTCGAGAATAACTCAGCAGTAATGTTCCTTTGGCATTAAAAGAAATCTCAGAACGCTTCAGAGGCGCTGAGTGAATAAGTCAAAAGGTGAGGATTATAACTGGCCGGTATTGATTTGAATACACAGGCTGAAAAACAGAATGAGGACTCACACAGCAATTTTTAATAGTATCGCAGAGCATTTGACAAGTCAATGAAGTCAGTAGGAGACGTGGCAATCCATTTCCGCACAGCGAACTTCCCCCGAATGGCAGTGTGATAATGACTAGTTCACCAGTTTGAGCGACACTGGTCGAAGAATGACTCTTCGTTCAACAACGCCATCAGAAAGGGAAGGTGAAATCTTCGCTTGAACATGGTGGCGCAGTGGTTAGCGCTGCGGCCTCACAGGGGCCCGTGTTCGATTCCCTCCTCGGGTCACTGTCTGTGTGGAGTTTGCACGTTCTCCCCGTGTCTGCGTGGGTTTCCTCCCACAGTCCAAAGATGTGTGGGTTGGGTTGATTGGCTGCACTAAATTGCTCCTTAGTGTCCCGGATGCATAAGTTAGAGGGAGTAGCGGGTTAACGTGTGGGATTACGGGGATTGGGCCTGCTGTTAGTGCAGGCTCGATGGGTCAAATGGGCTCCTTCTGCACTGTGGGGATTCCACGATCTCACCTGTCAAGGGGTATCTCCAACGCTGGACATGCAGCAGATCCCATAGCCGTTCACCAGCACTGGCCCAAGCTTCCAGATCACTGTATCATCAGACTGTCATGATGTGGAGATGCCGGCATTGGACTGGGGTAAATCCAGTAAGAAGTCGCCAGGTTAAAGTCCAACAGGTTTATTAGTGTCACACGTAGGCTTACATTAACACTGCAATTAAGTTACTGTGAAAATCCCCTCGTTGCCACACTGTTGGGGTACACTGAGGGAGAATTTAGCACGGCCAATGCACCTAACCCGCACGTCTTTCGGACTGTGGGAGGAAACCGGAGCACCCGGAGGAAACCCACGCAGACATGGGGAGAGCATGCAGACTCTGCACAGACAGTGTCCCATGCTGGGAATCGAACCCGGGTCCCTGGCACAGTGAGGCAGCAGTGTGCCACCGTGTCACCGTTGTGCCACAAACAACACCTGTTGGACTTTAACCTGGTGTTGTGAGACTTCTTATTGTGTTCTTCGGACTGTCAACAGCAGCTCCCATAACTTCGGGCAATTTCAGGCGGATCCTTTCTCATTAGTCAGGGGATCAAGGGCTCCGGGAAAGTAGATGTGAGGAATGTCAGTCGGATCAGCCATGATCCTGTCAATTGGCGGAACCGGCTCGAAGGGGCCAAATGGCCTCCTCCTGCTCCTCTTTCTTATGGTCTTAAGGTGAGGGGTGGGATGGAGCTAATTGAAAGGGTAAGATGGTCACCAGTGATGAGGGTTTCAGAGTTACCCCTCGGAGGTGACAGGTACACCCACGCATTGAACCTGCAAAATCTCCATCTAATAAATAAGATGCCAAGTACAATGATTAACATCAAACCTCAAACAGTACAGCACAGGAACAGGCCCTTCAGCCCATGATGCTGTACTGAGCGTGATGCCAAATTAAACTAACACCTTCTCTGGTTCAGCAGTGGTTAACATTGCTGCCTCGCAGTACCAGGGACCTGGGTTCAATTCCAGTCGTGGGTCACTGTCTCTGCTCAGTCCGCACGTTCTCCCCGTGTCTGCGTGAGTTTCCTCCAGTTTCCTCCCAAACTCCAAAGATGTGCAGGTTAGGTTGATTGGCCGTGCTAAGTTGAGCCTAGTGTCAGGGGGAATAGCAGGGTAAATATATGGTGTTACAGATATAGGGCCTGGGTGGAATTGTGGTCAGTCCAGACTCGATGGGCCAAATAGCCTCCTTCTGCACTATTGGGATTCTATGATTCTACGAAAGAGGTTATTTGGGGTTCTGTTCCTTTGAGCTTGAGGAGATGAGGAGAAATTTATCCCTTAATGCACTGCATCTCTTTGGCATTCTCTATTCTCCTTTCTGTCTCTGGTTCTGTTCTCCAGAGAACAATCATCGCTGAGCCTCATTTTATATACTTTAATCTTTATGAGTGAGCACACTTCTAAACCAGCAACACCATTCACAATGAACTTACAACACTCAGTTATAGTGCTAAGCAGTTGAGGCGACAGTGGCGCAGTGGTATTGTCAATGGGCTACTAGTTCAGGAGCTCAGGCTAATGCTCTGGGGACAAGGGTTCAAATCCCACCATGGATGTTGGCATGGCTTAAATTCAATTGGTTAATAAATTAGGAATTGAAAACAAGATTGAGTAATGATGACCATGAAACCCATCTGGTTCCATTAGGTAAGGAAATCTGCCATCCTTACCTAGTCTGGACTACATGTGACTCCAGAGCCACATCAATGTGGTTGATTCTCAACTACCCTCTGAAATAGCCCAGCACAAGCCACTCAGTTCAAGGGCATGTAGGGATGGACAACAACTGCTGGCCTGGCCAGCGATGCCCACATCCCATGAAAGAACTAGTTCTTTTCATTCATTCGTGGGATATGGGTGTCACTGGCTGGCCAGCATTTAGTGCCCATCCCTAGTTGCCTTTAAGAAGGTGATGGTGAGCTATCTTCCTGAAATGCTGATACAACTGAATGTCTCGCTAACTCATTTCAGAGGACAGCTGAGAGTCAACCACATTGCTGTGGATCTGGAGTCACATGTAAGAACATAAGAACATAAGAAATAGGAGCAGGAGTAGGCCATCTAGCCCTTCGAGCCTGCCCCACCATTCAATAAGATCATGGCTGATCTGAAGTGGATCATTTCCACTTTCCCGCTTTCTCCCCATAACCCTTAATTCCCTTGTCTATCAGAAACCTATCTACCCGTGACTTAAACATATTCAGCGAGGTAGCCTCCACCACTTCAACGGGCAGAGAATTCCAGAGATTCACCACCCTTTGAGTGAAGAAGTTCCTCCTCGACTCCGATCTAAACTGCCCCCCCTCCCCCCCTCCCCCCCCCCTTATCCTGAGGCTGTGCCCTCTAGTCCTGCTGTCCTTTCTAAGCGGGAAGGATCTCTCTACCTCTACCCTATCCACCCCCTTCATTATCTTATACGTCTCTATAAGATCCCCCCTCATCCTTCTAAACTCCAACGAGTACAGACCCAGTCTATTTAGCCTCTCTTCATAGGCCAACCCCCTCATCTCCGGTATCAGCCGAGTGAACCTCCACTGCGCTCCCTCCAAGGCCAATATATCCTTCCGCAAGTGCGGTAGGCCAGACCGGGTAAGGATGGCAGATTTCCTTCCCTAAAGGACATTAGTGAACCAGGTGGGTTTTCCCGACAATCGGCAATGGTTTTCAGTAGATTCTTAATTCCAGATTTTTTTTTAATCGAATTCAAATTCCAACTGCCGTGGCGGGATTCGAACCCAAGACGTTAGCTGAGTTTCTGGATTAATAGCCTGGCGATAATACCTCTGGGCCACCGCCTCCCCTAAATAATTAAGTCAACCTTTCATGAATAATTGGGCGGGATTTTCCAGCCATGTGAGTCCCAAGACTGGAAATACGTCCCCCACAACACCCCACCTCGCCACCTCGCTCCCCCACCCTACGCCTGAGGTCAAAGGGCCAAATTTTCTGCTCCGCCCACTATGATTCCTGAGGCAAGAAAATTCCACCCTAAATCAACTGATCCTCAAAAAGAGTTGGCGAACGCCCACAGGGATAAAAGTCAGATTGCCGCTGTGTAGACTGGTGAGTGGGTAATAAGTGTTAATTTAATGTTTCTGAAACACCTTCACGAATGTCACTCAGTTCCATTCTTTAGAGCTTGTTACACGGCAAAATTGTAGGCCTTGCTACTCGGCATTTAAATTCTGCTGCCTCAATGGTTTGACCTGGCCTTGCGACCGTCCTCCCGCCCCACCGCTCCCCGCCCACCCCACCCCCCCCCCACCCCGGCCTCCACCCCTCACCCCCCCCAACACACGTTATTGCTTTGACAGTCTACTCCTTTCAACACATTGCAGTGTTGGACAGCTCTATCATTTGCGCCTGTGAGTCAACTACCTGAGGCGGCAAGCTGCATTATATTCTCCCACAATCCCCCCCCTCCGTGATGAATATCCAGCTCACGGTTCGTGTTATTATTTCAAAAGTAATTCTTACTGCCGGAACGGTTGCTGTTGTGAAGGTAAGTTAACTGAAATGGGACCGGTGGCACAGTGGTTAGCACTGCTGCCTCACTGCGCCAGGGATCCGGGGTTCGATTCCCAGCTCGGGTCGCAGACTGTGCAGAGTCTGCACGTTCTCCCCGTATCTGCGTGGGTTTCCTCCGATTTCCCGCTCAGAAAGGACAGCAGGACTAGAGGACACAGCCTCGAGATAAGGGGGGGGTGCAGTTTAGATCGGAGTTGAGGAGGAACTTCTTCACTCAAAGGGTGGTGAATCTCTGGGATTCTCTGCCCGTTGAAGTGGTGGAGGCTGCCTCGCTAAATATATTTAAGTCACGAGTAGATAGGTTTCTGACAGACAAGGGAATTAAGGGTTATGGGGAGAAAGCGGGAAAGTGGAACTGATCCACTTCAGATCAGCCATGATCTTATTGAATGGCGGGGCAGGCTCGAAGGGCTAGATGGCCTACTCCTGCTCCTATTTCTTATGTTCCTCCCGTAGTCCAAAAGACGCGCTGGTTAGATGCATTGGCCATGCTAAATTCTCCCTCAGTGTACCCAAACAGTGTGGCAACGAGGGGATTTTCACAGTAACTTAATTGCAGTGTTAACGTAAGCCTACTTGTGATACTAATGAATAAACCTAAGCTGATTGCCAGAACATCATCAGCGGGACCGGAACATCCCACCCGTGTGACAGCTGGAAAAATCCAACCACAACTCTTTGAGTGTCTTTAAGACAGAGATGGATAGGTTCTTGATTAATGAGGGGATCAGGGGTTATGGGGAAAAGGCAGGAGAATGGGGATGAGGAAAAATACCAGCCATGATTGAATGGTGGAGTAGATGGGCCGAGTGGCCTAATTCTGCTCCTATGTCTTATGGTCTTATGGCTGCAAAGACAAAATTGCTACCCACGGGGGCACGGCTGATAATCCAGTTCAGTGGAGGGAAGAGCATTTGAAAGGAGATGGTGGTGTTTGCGGAAGACCAGTACTCCTGAGAATTAGGCCTCTGAGACCATGGGCTCAAATCCGAATCCAGCAGTAGGACATCATTGAAATTCAATTAATGAATCTGGAATAGTCTATTCTCATAGAACATAGAACATAGAACATTACAGCGCAGAACAGGCCCTTCGGCCCACGATGTTGCGCCGACCAGTTACAAAACAATGACCCACTAACCTAAACCAATCCCTTTCCATCCATAAACCTATCCACGGATCTCTTAAACGCCGCCAAACTAGGCGCATTTACAACTGCAGCAAGCAGGGCATTCCAATCCCTCACCACCCTTTGGGTAAAGAACCTACCCCTGACATCCGTCCTATAACTACCCCCCCTTATTCTCAGTAACGGTGATCACAGTAATAATCATCCGCTGGAGTTAAAAACCCATCTGCTTCACTAATGTCCTTGAGGGAAGGAAATCTGCCATCCTTACCCGGTCTGGCCTACATGTTATGGAAATGCCAGCATTTATAGATCATAGATCAAAGAACCCTACAGTGCAGAAAGAGGCCCTTCGCCCATCGAGTCTGCACCAAGCACAAACCCACCTAGGCCCTACCCCCATGTCTCTACATATTTGACCCACTAATCCCTCTAACCTATGCATCCTAGGACACTAAGGGGCAATTTTCTAGCATGGCCAATCAACCTAACCTGCACATCTTTGGACTGTGGGAGGAAACCAGAGCACCCGGAGGAAACCCACGCAGACACGAGGAGAATGTGCAAACTCCACACAGACAGTGACCTGAGACGGGGATAGAACCCAGGTCCCTGGAGCTGTGAAGCAGCAGTGCTAACCACTGTGCTACCGTGCCATTGGACTGGGGTGGGCACAGTATGAAGTCTCACAGCACCAGGTTGTCGTCCAGAAGGTTTATTTGGAATCACGAGCTTTTGGAGCGCTGTTCCTTCATTGGGGGAGGGGAGAGATTGGTTCACAAACATGACATATCTCAGCAAAAACTCCACCAACACCACAAACTGCTGGCTCAAAGTGGAGAGGATCGCCAAGAAGATCACGCAAATCAACACAGACATCAAATTTCTACAATCCTGTCTTTGTCTATATATGCCCTGTTTGTGAACCCAACTCTCCACTCACCTGATGAAGGGGCAGTGCTCCAAAAACTTGTGCTACCACATAAAGTTGTTGGACTTTAACCTGGCGTTGTGAGGCTTCTGACTGGCCAACATCCAGAGCCACAGCAAAGTGGTTGGACTCTCAACTGCCCCCCTGAAATGGTCTAGCAAGGCATTCAGTTTACTGGGTAATTAGAGATGGGCAATGAGTGCTTGCCTTGCCAATGATGCCCGCATTCCCCTCCTAAGAATAATAAAATGTGGGCTAGCTGCCAGGCTTACCTGGATAGTCACATGAGCAGACCGTGAATGGAGGGATACAAACGAATGGTCTAGTTGGACCAATGAACGGCACAGGCTTGGAGGGCCGAAGGGCCTGTTTCCTGTGCTGTACTGTTCTTTGGATGCTGTCTTTTGGATGAGAAAAAGGAAACAGGGTCTGGTCTGTAATGATGCGCTTTCGGGGAATCATCAGCGAAAGAGATGACATTTATTTCCAGTGATCTTCCAAAATGCCCCTGCCCCAGGAGAACTCCTCCCTCTGGGGGCAATTCCTCACTCTGACTCCTGATTGGTCACCCAGGCCAAGTGATCCATCAATCGTAGACCAACTGAGCCTACTTGGATCTTTGGGTCATCATCCAGGTTGGCACAGCGGTTAGCACTGCTCCCTCACAGCATCAGGGGTCCAGGTTCCCACACTGCCTGTGCGGCGTTTACACATTCTCCCCGTGTCTGTGTGGGTTTCCTCCGGGTGCTCTGGTTTCCCCCCACACTCCGAAAGATGTGTGGGTTAGGTTGATTGGCCATGATAAATTAATCCGAGTGTCGGGGGGGGAGGGGGTTACCTGGGTAAATATGTAGCCTTACGATAATAGAGCCTGGTTGGGATTATGGTGGGTACAGATTTGATGGGCCAAATGGATTCCTTCTGGACTAGAGGGATTGTGTTCTATGGGACCCTTACTCTGCTGTGTTGCCCTCACAGGGACAATTACCACAGAGGTGGACATAAAAAATCCCATGGAACTATGTTCAGGATTAATCGGGCCCTTCTCCCTGCTCCTCTGGCCTACATTCATCCCTCCGGTCTAAATTCTTAATTCATTAATTCAAGATATTGGGAGGGTGCAGAGGAGATTTACAAGGATGTTGCCTGGATTGGGAGGCATGCCTTATGAGGATATGTTGAGGGAGCTGGGTCTCTTCTCCCTGGAGAGACGAAGTTTGAGAGGCGACCTGATAGAGGTGTATAAAATGTTGAGAGGTATAGATAGGGTGGATCCTCGGAGGCTATTTCCCAGGGCTGAAATGGTCGCTACGAGAGGACACAGGTTTAAGGTGCTGGGGAGTAGGTACAGAGGAGATGTCAGGGGTAAGTTTTTCACTCAGAGGGTGGTGAGTGAGTGGAATCGGCTGCCGTCAGTGGTGGTGGAGGCGAACTCACTGGGGTCTTTTAAGAGACTTCTGGATGAGTACATGGGATTTAATGGGATTGAGGGTTATAGATAGGCCTGGTAGGTAGGGATATGATCAGCACAACTTGTGGGCCGAAGGGCCTGTTTGTGCTGTAGTGTTCTATGTTCATTATTGCAAAATAACAAAAAGAGATTACAAGGTCATTATCGCATGGATGTTTGCAGAATTTTTCCATACACAAACTGATTGCCACATTTTCTGCGTTACAGCTGTGATAAGACTTTACAAGTCTTTGGAATATCCTGAGGCCATGAAGGGACTATGGAAAGGAAAGGATTTCTCTCTTTCCTTGCCTGCAGTTAACGCAGGTCAGATGAAGACCCATCCTGGCTTTGTTGCTCTATGATTATCTCACTTTGCCGAGGGTAGACTTCCCACCACTGATCCAGAATTTTCTGGGTTTAATCCCCACCTTGCGATTTGAGGGTCATGGAATGTGCCAACCTGTTAATCTTTCCAATGCTTATCTGGAAATCTCTTTCCCAAAGTATCCCGAGGCTGTGGGCAAGGGGGAGGAGGGGGTCAACTCAAAATTCCAAACCTGCCACGGATAGACTTGCGTTGATGGAGATGAGATAAACATTAAGATCTGATCAAATTGAGTGATGGAACACCCCCAAGGGGCTGAATGGCCTCTTCCTTTTCCTGTATTCGGGATGTATGCTGTGTGCTTATTTATAGGCTCGTGAGGAATTGGTGGTCACGGGCTTCAGGTTTTTAGGTGTCCAGATCACCAACAACCTGTCCTGGTCCCCCCATGCTGATACTATAGTTAAGAAAGCCCACCAACGCCTTTACTTTCTCAGAAGGCTAAGGAAATTTGTCACGTCAGCTACGACTCTCACCAACGTTTAGAGATACACCATAGAAAGCATTCTTTCTGGTTGTATCACAGCTTGGTATGGGCTCCTGCTCTGCCCAAGACCACAAGGAGCTATAAAAGGTCATGAATGTAGCCCAATCCATCACTCAAACCAGCCTCCCATCCATTGACTCTGTCTACACTTCCCGCTGCCTCGGGAAAAGCAGCCAGCATAATTAAGGACCCCACACACCCTGGACATTCTCTCTTCCACCTTCTTCTGTTGGGAAAAAGAAACAAAAGTCTGAGGTCACGTACCAACCGACTCAAGAACAGCTTCTTCCCTGCTGCTGTCAGACTTTTGAATGGACCGACCTCGCATTAAATTGATCTTTCTCTACACCCTAGCTCTGACTGTAACACTACATTCTGCACTCTCTCCTTTCCTTCTCTATGAATGGTATGCTTTGTCTGCATAGTGCGCAAGAAACAATACTTTTCACTGTATACTAATATATGTTACAATAATAAATCAAATCAAATCAAATTCACGTTAATAGTCCAGGGGCCTATGACCTGCTGCCTTCCATCCTTTATGTTCAGGCAGGGAGTGAGCAGAAATTAGCCCCGTGGCATCAAATCGAAAAAATACTTTTTAAGAAAGTATTAAAAAGTAGCTTTTGACTCATTTCGCTTTTTCTAATTGGCATGTTCTATTGGAAAAGGGAAACTTTGCTTTTCAGCATGAGGACAAAATAGAAGGCCACGTTCTGCTGTTTTGACTACGCACATGGGGAAATTCTTTGGCTGAAGATTGACCGGAGCCTGCCAAACTGGCCGTTTGTGTTGCCTGGGTTTGATGTTCTTCTGACTTGGGGACTGGAAGAATCCCAATGGAAATTCCAAGCCTACACAAATTAATCACAAGCAGTTTATGATGCCATTTGAACCCTGAGAGGCTGAAATTAGGGCCTTGAACCAGTTCCCTTGTATCCATTATGTCTACAAAAACCATCATCGAGTTTCTGTTGTGACAGTTTTATCGCTAATTGTTCTGGCCATTTGACAATGGCAATCCGTTGGTGCAAGGGATCTGTGTACAGCGCACAGGCAACTTGGCTGTGCTGGGGAATGTTCAGAGATTAGCAGCGTGCGAGTCTGTGAGAATTAAAGCTCATGAGAAGGCCATTCAGTCCCTCCAGCCTGCTTGGTCCCGATCCCAGGGTGGAAGCTGGCTCGTTTGATCCTAACTTTTATTTTTTGTTTGGAAATGTGGAGGGAAGCTACTGAACAGAGTCGCAAGAGTCAGCTGATGAATTTTTAATAAAAGAACAACATTTGTTAAACAAGGAAAGATGAACTATATTGCACTATTCCTTCACCCTAACTATACTTTTACAGATAGATTTGTAAGTTAGAAAAGTTAGAAAATTTATCCAATACATTTATGTACACAGGACGTACAAAGTCTATGCGAATCCAATTGGTGAACTGTGACTCCACATTCCGAAACCAAGTGGCAGATGCCACCCCAACTATAGATCTCTCCTTAGTTTCCCCCTCACCCACATTATCCCCTCATTCACCTTACCCCCCACCCCACCCACCTTACCCCTTTACCCACCCTCCCCCCCTCCCCTCACCAACTTATTGTCTCTCCATCGCTTCTTAAAGAAACTTTGGAACTTTTCCACTCTTTACCCACAGAATATAGGAACTAATGCTGTGAGACTCCGGTCTCGCCCACAGTTGGGATTCTCCTGTCCCGCTGTAATGAAAGGAGATTTGGCTGTGTGACAAGTTCTCCATTCTCGCTGGCATCCATGGTAGGAGGTGAACGGCCAGAAAATTCCAGCCATTAATAGAACATAAGAACATAAGAAATAGGAGCAGGAGTAGGCCATCTAGGCCATCTTAATCCTGCAGGGATTCTCTCTGCTGCTCCCTTAAGGTTTTCTGCACTGAGTGAGTTCTGCATCAGGAGACGCCCAAAAAAAATTAGACGTCGGTAAGTCAACAAAGAACTAAGAACAGTACAGCACAGGAAACAGGCCCTTCGGCCCTCCAAGCCTGTGTCGCTCATTGGTCCAACTACTCCATTCGTTTGTATCCCTCCATTCCCAGTCTGCTCATGTGACTATCCAGATAAGTCTTAAACGATCCCAGCGTGTCTGCCTCCACCACCCTGCTTGGCAGTGCATTCCAGGCCCCCACCACCCTCTGTGTAAAAAACGTCCCTCTGATATCTGAGTTAAACCTCGCCCCCCTCATCTTGAGCCTGTGACCCCTCATGATCGTCACCTCCGACCTGGGAAAAAGCTTCCCACAGTTCACCCTATCTATACCCTTCATAACTTCTATTAGGTTTCCCCTCATTCTCCATCTTTTTTTGTCTGATTGGGGTTCAAGAATAAGGGATCCAATCCTGAAAGGCAGATTTGGGCAAGTATAGTCATAGTTAATGCTATAGTTAAGGAAGCCCATCAATGCCTCTACTTTCTCAGGAGGTTAAGGAAATTTGGCATATCCACTACAACTCCCACCAACTTTTATAGATGCACCATAGAAAGCATTCTTTTCAGTTGTATCACAGCCTGGTATGGGCTCCTGCTCTGCCCAAGACCACAAGAAACTACACAGGGTCACAAATGAAGCCCAGTCCGTCACGCAAACCAGCCTCCCATCCGTTGACTCTGTCTATGCTTCCCGCTGCCTCGGGAAAAGCAGCCAGCATAATTAAGGACCCCACGCACCCCGGACATTCTCTCTTCCACCTTCTTCCGTCAAGAAAAAGATACAAAAGTCTGAGGTCACGTACCAACCGACTCAAGAACAGCTTCTTCCCTGCTGCGGTCTGACTTTTGAATGGACCTACCTTATATTAAGCTAATCTTTCTCTAAACCCTAGCTATGACTGTAACATTACATCCTGCACTCTCTCCTTTCCTTCTCCCCAATGTACTCTATGTACAGTATGCTTTGTCTGTATAGTGCGCAAGGAAGAATACTTTTCACTGAATACTGATACATGTGACAAGAATAAGTAAAATCAAAATCAATATTTTTTGAGACAGAGTGTCTAGGATTGCCACTACCCTTTGTGTGAAGAATAGTTTCTTGACTTCACCCCCAAACAGCGTCGCTTGGATTTTAGCTCACATTTCAATGCAATATTTAAACCAAGTGGATTTTGCTAGTTATAAAGGTTCCTGATGTGGAGTTGCCCACGTTGAACTGGAGTGGGCACAGTAAGAAGTCTCACAACACCAGGTTAAAGTCCAATAGGTTTATTTGGAATCACGAGCTTACGGAGCGCTGTTCCTTCATCAGGTGAGTGGAGAGTTGGGTTCACAAACATGGCATATGTAGACAGAGACACAATTACAAGATAATTACAGATTGGAATGTGAAGAGTTGTTGGAATCCAAATCTTCGCAAGGTAATCAAGTCTTTGCAGGTACAAACAGTGTGCGTGGAGAGAGGGTTAAGCACAGGTTAAAGAGGTGTTAATTGTCTCAAGGCAGGACAGTTGGTAGGATCTTGCAAACCTATGCAGTTTGGTGGGGGTCACAGATAGTGTGACATGAATCTAAAATCCTGGTTGAGGCTGGCTTCATGCATGCAGAACTTGGCTCTCAGTTTCTGCTCAGCGATTCTGTGTTGTCTTTCGTAGGGATGGGTAATAAATGCTGGCCAGCCAGCAACACCCATGTCCCATGAATGAATAAAATAATGTTAGGTGGATTGGCCATGCTAAATTGCCTCTTAGTGTCCAAAGATGTGCAGGTTAGGGGGATTGGCCATGCTAAACTGCCTCTTAGTGTCCGAAGATGTGTAGGTTAGGTGGATTGGACGTGTAAGTTGCCCCTCCGTGTCCAAAGATGTGTAGGTTAGGGGGATTGGCCATGCAAAATTGCCCCTTAGTGTCCAAAGATGTGCAGGTTAGGTGGATTGACCATGCTAAATTGCCCCTTAGTGTCCAAAGATGTGTAGGTTAGGGGGTATTCGTTATGCTAAATTGTTCCTTAGTGTCCAAAGATGTGTAGGTTAGGGGGATTGGCCACGCTAAATTGCCCCTTAGTGTCCAAAGATGTGTAGGTTAGGTGGATTCGCCATGCTAAATTGCCCCTTAGTGTCCAACGATGTGTAGGTTAGGTGGATTTGCCATGCTAAATTGTCCCTTAGTGTCCAAAGATGTGTAGGTTAGGTGGATTGGCCATGCTAATTTGCCCCTCAGTGTCCAAAGATGTGTAGGTTAGGGGGTATTGATTATGCTAAATTGTTCCTTAGCGTCCAAAGATGTGTAGGTTAGGTGGATTGGCCATGCTAAATTGCCCCTTACTGTCCAAAGATATGTAGTTTTAGGGGGATTAGCTATGGGATATGTGTGAGATATAGGGATAGGGTGAGGGCCTAGGTAAATAACTCTATCAGAGAGTCGGCGCAAACCTGATGGGCTGAATGGCCTCCTTCTGCCCAGAGGGATTTTATGATCCTCTGAACAACACCTCAAGAAATTAAAGATGACATCAAAAAATTTTTAAAAAACTGCGAGTGACTTATCCCTGGAAACCGGGGACCTGAAGTGTCACTGCCTGCGAACACAGCTCACCGGGTGTTAACTTTTATAAAAGATAACAGCTGTGCCATAATTACTTCTATTTAGTGCTGGGCCCACCAGTTTTTCCTTTAATCTTTACCAATATGATGTAGCGTCACAGACAAACATCTGGCTTCTAAGGGATTTGAACAGGAAATGAAGTGAAATGATTTAATATTGGGATTAACTGTACTGTCCTTCTGCAAGCGCCTTCTGCTTTCCGAATATCTTTGAGTGGCGGCAGTTGGATTCCACTCCAGCAGTCAGTGAAACTTGGCTTGAGTTAAGACGGAGGAGTTGTAGTATGGATGTGCTAACCACCTGCAATTCTCAAAGCAGCTACCTATCCCTGGTGGCACGGTGGCACCGCTGCAGTCTCACAGCACCAGGGTCCTGGGTTTGATTCCTGGCGTGGCTCACTGTGATGGAATGGGCTGGGTGTAAAGGGGGGTGTACAGTCTGGATGAGTTATCCAGCCATTCAAGGAATGCTCTGGGGACACAGGTTCAAGTCCCACCACGGCAGCCGACGGAATTTAGATTCCAATAACAAATTTATAGCTAGTTTTGAATAAAAGCCCATCTGGCACGTTCAATGTGGAATTCGCGGAGGCGATTACCTAGTGGTATTATCTCTAGACTATTAATCCAGAAATGTCCTGGAAACCCAGGTTCGAACCCTGCTGCAGCAGACGGCAAAATTTGGCTTCAATGAAATAAATCTGGAATTAAGTTTCTACTGATGACTGCGAAACCATTGCCGATTGTCGGAAAATCTCATCTGGCTCACTCATGTCCTCTGGGGAAGGAGCTTGCACGTTCTCCCCGTGTCTGCGTGGGCTTCCTCCCATATTCTGAAAAACGTGCTGGTTAGGTGCTAAACTCTCCCTCTGTGAACCCGAACAGGCGCCGGAGAGTGGCGAATAGAGGATTTTCAAGTAGCTTAATTGCAATGTTAACGTAAGCCTGCTTACGACAACAATAAAATAAATTTAAAGCTTTAAGAATGGCTCGAGGCTGCCTCACCGAGTGATAGCCATGATGTGGAGATGCCGGCATTGGACTGAGCTGGGCACAGTTAGAAGTCTCACTATACCTGGTTAAAGTCCGATTAGTTTATTTGGAATCACAAGCTTTCTTTGACTTGATTTGATTTATTATTGTCACATGTGTTGACACAGTGAAAAGTATTGTTTCTTGCGCGTTCTACAGACAAAGCATACCATTCATAGAGAAGAAAAGGAGAGGGTGCAGAATGTAGTGTTATAGTCATAGCTAGGGAGTAGAGAAAGATCAACTTAAAATGTGATACATCCGTTCAAATGTTTGACAGCAACAGGGAAGAAGCTGTTCTTGAGTCGGTTGGTACATGGCTTCTAACTTTTGTATCTTTTTCCCAACGGAAGAAGGTGGAAGAGAAAATGTCCGGGGTCCTTAATTATGCTGGCTGCTTTGCCAAGGCAGCGGGAAGTGTAGACAGAGTCAATGGATGCGAGGCTGGTTTATTCCTTCACTCACCTTGTGAAGGAGCAGCGCTCCGAAAGCTCACGATTCCAAATCAACCTGTTGGACTTTAATAAAAGCAAATGACTGCAGGTGCCGGAATCTGAAACCAAAAGAGAAAACGCTGAAAAATCTCAGCAGGTCTGGCAGCGTTTGTAAGGAGCATCTGTTGCAACGGTTGGACTTTAACCCGGTGTAGTGAGATTTCTTCCTGGATTCATGGAGTGAATCATGCTTGGGTGCAGCGATGGAATGGGATGGGTTTAAAGGGGAGGGTGTTGGTGTAACAGTAACATCGCTGGATGAGTTATTCAGCCCAGTGCTCTGGGGGAACATGGGTTCAAATCCCATCAGGGCAGCTGATGGAATTTAAATTTGGCCAACAACAAATCTGAAATTTATTGCTAATTTTCAATAAAAACCCATCTGACAGGTTCAATCATGGAATTTGAGGAGGTGATGGCCTAGTGGTTTTATCACTAGGCTATTAACCCAGAAACTCAGCTAATGTTCTGGGGACCTGGGATCGAATCCCACCATGGCAGATGGTGAAATTTGAATTCAGTAAAAAATATTTGGAATTAAGCTGATGACTGTGAAACCATTGTCGGAAAAACCCACCTGGTTCACTAATGTCCTTTAGGGAAGGAAATCTGCCGTTCTTACTTGATCTGGCCTACATGTGACTCCAGAGCCACAGCAATGTGGTTGACTCTTAACTGCCCTCTGAAATGCCTAGCAAGCTACTGAATTCAAGGGGCAACTTGGGGTGGCCATTTATACCCACATCCCAGAAAAGAATAAATAAAGATAACCTATGGAAATGTCAGGGCAAATTGTGTTAATTGGGTGCAGTGAAGTGGGTCATGTGGGCTGAAATGAGACTTTGCATTCGTATAGCAGCCTATCACAACCTCAAGCTGCCCTGAGGTGCTTTATACATGATTAAGGGCTTATTGAAGTATGGGGCTGGATTGGCACAGAGTCGAGATGACTTGGGAGCCATTGAAAAATGGCAGGTGGGTCCTGGTTCTGGGACCCTTGTCCCCATTCCCAGAGTGTCAGATTTCTCAGGCGTTCCCTTTAAGGATGGGGGCTGTCTTCCATCAGGAACACGCCCCAATTTAGCCGACTACGAGGATAAGTGTCTTCCAGTCCTGGAGTTGGGTCAGGTGTTCAAACAGCTGTGGTTCGCAGGTGTTGTGAGGCATGGTCTGCCCTTACCTACTGAAAGGCAAGTCGAAGAGGTCCTCTTCGTGCCACCCCACCACTGCACACTGTGCCAAAGCATGCCCCCCGGCCCCCCTCGCCCCACTGCTTATAGCCCCTCATGCCTCAATGCCAAGGTATGTCCATTCACCATGACGGCACTCCATCCGCCACCTTCAACATTCACTTCCTCCACCATTGAGGCAGCCTTGTGTGCCATCTACAACTCACCAAGGCACCTTCAACAACTCTTTCTGAGCCCATGACCTCTATAACTCAGAAGGACATGGACAGCAAAGGCCCAGACCTGAGACCTCAGACTATGTTTTTTGAGATATAAAATTTTCAACATGGCTACTTGCTAAAATTAAACAAAAGCAGGGCAGAAACTCACCACCAACTTCTCTTGGGGCACAGTCTGAGGTTGTGAGATATGCTGTTTAAATGCAAGGGTTTTTTTTGAAGGAAGGAAAGAATGCTTTCTATGGTGCATCTGTAAAAGTTGGTGAGAGTCGTAGCAGACATGCCAAATTTCCTTAGTCTTCTGAGAAAGTAGAGGCGTTGGTGGCCTTTCTTACTGATAGTGTCGGCATGTTTGTGATCTGGACACCTCGAAACTTGAAGCTCTCGACCCTTTCTACTTTGCCCCCATTGATGTAGACACGTTCTCCTTTACGCTTCCTGAAGTCGATGACAATCTCCTTCGTTTTGTTGACATTGAGGGAGAGATTATTGTTGCCGCACCAGTTCACCAGATTCTCTATCTCATTCCTGTACTCTGTCTCGTCATTGTTTGAGATCCGACCCAGTACGGTGGTGTCAAGTTAGCAAACATGAGAATCAAATTGGAGGGGAATTTGGCCGCGCAGTCGTAGGTGTACAAGGAGTAATTAGGAATAAGAACATAAGTAAGGTGTTTAAGGAATAAGAAGGCAGAAGATAGTATGTCCAGGGTGCGTAAGGTCCTTGAGGAACTTCCTCCCTCAAAGGGTGGTGAATCTCTGGAATTCTCTGCCCGTTGAAGTGGTGGAGGCTGCCTCGCTAAATATATTTAAGTCACGGGTAGATAGGTTTCTGATAGACAAGGGAATTAAGGGTTATGGGGAGAAAGCGGGAAAGTGGAACTGATCCACTTCAGATCAGCCATGATCTTATTGAATGGCGGGGCAGGCTCGAAGGGCTAGATGGCCTACTCCGGCTCCTATTTCTTATGTTCTTATGTTCATTATGCTGGCTGCTTCTCTGAGGCAGCGTGAATTGTAGAAAGAATATAAAAAAGAACTCTTGTACGCAGTCTGAGCTGATGAAATACACTTTTTTTTTAACAACAGCATTGCAAAGGTGGAAGCCAGCAAGAGTTTCAGCAAGAAAGTTGGAATGTACTCTTTTATTTTGCTTCAAGCGTGATCTCTGGGGACTGGTTAGGCTTTTGACGTGTCTGCTCTGACACATCATTCTGTTTAGTCCGCGAGCTTAAAAGCCTCGAAGGAATAAAGACCAATCCGTAAACAAACTCTGTGAACATCACCTCCTCTCATTTCCGTTTGCTGCCACTGCTGTCTCAAGAGTAAATGTTCAAATCGAGGCTGATAGTATTAAATCTCCACTTCTCCGAATGAGCTCAGAGTCAGGTAGGAGAAAAGCTCAACGTAGTTACTAACAGTGGCCCAAACCCCAGACAAAGAGGGACCTCGGGGTCCTTGTGCATGAGTCGCAAAAACCCAGCTTGCAGGTGCAGCAGGTGGTCAGGAAGGCGAATGGGATGCTGGCCTTCATAGCGAGGGGGATTGAATATAAAAGTAGGGAGGTCTTGCTGCAGCTGTATAGGGCATTGGTGAGGCCGCAGCTGGAGTACTGTGTGCAGTTTTGGGCGCCGCACCTGCGCAAGGATATTTTGGCCCTGGAGGGAGTGCAGAGGAGGTTTACTAGGCTGATACCGGAGTTGAGGGGATTGAGCTATGAGGAGAGGCTGAATAAACTAGGCTTGTACTCGTTAGAGTTTAGAAGAATGAGGGGAGATCTCATTGAGACGTATAAGATGATGAATGGGATGGATAGGATAGAGGTGGAGAGACTCTTCCCGCTCAGAAAGGACAGTAGGACTAGGGGGCACAGCCTCAAGATAAAGGGGAGGCGGTTTAGAACGGAGTTGAGGAGGAACTTCTTCACTCAAAGGGTGGTGAATCTCTGGAATTCTCTGCCCGTTGAAGTGGTGGAGGCTGCCTCGCTAAATATTTTTAAGAAGCGGGTTGATGGGTTTTTGATAAGAGAAGGGATTAAGGGTTATGGGGAGAGGGCGGGAATGTGGAACTGAGCCACGACAGATCAGCCATGATCTTATTGAATGGCGGGGCAGGCTCGAAGGGCTAGATGGCCTACTCCTGCTCCTATTTCTTATGTTCTTATGTTCTTATGTAAAACAGGACTGACAACATATCAGTTAAGTGCAGGATTTGACCACTCAGCCTCTCGAGCCTACTCCACCATTCATGGGACAGCATGGCGGCACAGCGGTGAGCAGTTTCCGGGTTCGATTCCCGGCTTGGGCCACTGTCTGCGTGGAGTTTGCATGTTCTCCCTGCGTGGGTTCCCTCCGGGTGCTCCGGTTTCCTCCCACAGTCCGAAAGACGTGCTGGATAGTTGCATTGGCCGTGCTAAATTCTCCCTCTATGCACCCGAACAGGCGCCAGAGTGTGGCCACTAGGGCGTTGTCACAGTAACTTCATTGCAGTGTTAATGTAAGTCTACTTGTGACTGATAAATAAACTTTACTTTAGACACATCAGAAGATGCAACACAATAAACTTCTTATATTAATATTGGTCTTATATTAAAAATTAATGGAAAAAAAATATAACGTACAAATATAAAATTAGTTTTTCAGGGATGGAGAGATTGTTGGTTAACAATAATAAGTAAATAACAACTGATAAATAAACTTATAAAACTTTTTAATTCTATATTCTCCCACAAGAGGAAGTATTCTTTCCACACCCACACTGTCAGGATACCACGGAATCTTTTTTAGCTATGAGGAGAGATTGGGTAAACTGGGGTTGTTCTCCCTGGAAAGACGGAGAATAAGGGGAGACCTAATAGAGGTGTATAAAATTATGAGGGGTATAGATAGGGTGAACAGTGGGAAGCTTGTTCCCAGGTCGGAGGTGACGATCACCAGGGGTCACAGGCTCAAGGTGAGGGGGGGCGAGGTTTAACTCAGATATCAGAGGGAAGTTTTTTACACAGAGGGTGGTGGGGGCCTGGAATGCACTGCCAAGCAGGGTGGTGGAGGCAGACACGCTGGGATCGATTAAGACTCATCCGGATAGTCACATGAGCAGACTGGGAATGGAGGGATACAGAAGAATGGTGTTGTTGGACCAATGACCGGCTTGGAGGGCCGAAGGGCCTGTTTCCTGTGCTGTACTGTTCTTTGATCTTTCAATCAAGTCATCTCTTACTCCTCCAAACTCCACTATTTATTATTATGATTCCCTGTGAGTTATCTGAGGGTTATGTGAGGGTTCAGAGGGGCAATTGTTTTCACACAGAGGGTGGTGAGTGTCTGGAACGAGCTGCCAGAGGTAGTAGTAGAGGGGGGTACAATTTTGTCTTTTAAAAAGCATTTAGACAGTTAGATGGGTAAGATGGGTATGGAGGGATATGGGCCAAGTGTGGGCAACTGGGACTAGCTCGGGCGCCATGGACAAGCTGGGCCAAAGGGCCTGTTCCTATGCTTTAAATCTCTATGACTCCGTGACTCTCACCTGACTTTAACCTGGTGTTGTGAGACTTCTTATTGTGTTTACCCCAGGCCAATGCTTGCATCTCTATGACACTATAGCAAGACAAAATGACAAATTATGGAAGGATAGCACGGAGTGGTAATCATTATTTCTAAGCTCATTTATTTTTGCTTTCTAATTGCAGCCCCTTTCACAGAATAGTCTCAGCTGCCCAATCTCTCTCCCACCCATTCTCCCCCTCCCCCCACATCTTTATCTGTCGCTGTTTATCCTCTGATTTCAGTTTCTCTGCCGTTTGGCCATTCACATCTTTTATTCTCTCTCTGGGCTGCCATTAGCAGCCTTTCCCCTGGTTTCTGTGATTCATCTTTCATTCCCTCCCCCTGCAGTATAAATATCTCCCACTTTCTCTGCCTTTTAGCTCTGATAAAGAGTCACCCGGACTCGAAACATCAGCTCTTTCCTCTCCTTCCAGGTGCCGCCAGACCTGCTGAGATTTTCCAGCATTTTCTCTTTTGGTTTCAGATTCCAGCATCTGCAATAATCTGCTTTTATTCACCTATCAACCGTTCCTCATCAGATAACCCACCAATTCCAGATATTTGTCTAGTAAACCTCTGCCAAACTGCTCCCAACGCACCCTTCCTTAAATGAGGAGACCCATATTGTGGCTAAATGGACAACCTCAGCTGGAACAGTGCCGGATGTGCGGAGCAGGGAAATGCTTAAGTCTGCGGTAGGATTGGGTGCTCCTTGAAGTTTCAGCTGTTGAGTATGAGAAATGAGGGAACTCCTGGATGTGTTACACTGCACTGCACTGTACAGGATGCTGGCACGTGGTCCCACCCGGAGAAAAGTGGAAAAATCCACAGAACAGAACCTTAGAATCCCTACAGTGCAAAAGGAGACCATTTGGCCCATCGACTCTTCATCGACCACAGTCAGGGTCAACAGCAGGGTACTGAGGAATGTGGAGGAACAGAGAGATCTTGGGATTCATATCCACAGGTCTCTGAAGGTAGTCACTCAAGTGGATAGAGCCGTGAAGAAGGCTTATAGTGTGTTAGTGTTTATTAACAGGGGGTTTGAGTTTAAGAGCCGTGGGGTTATGCTGTAACTATACCGGACCTTGGTGAGACCACATTTGGAATATTGTGTTCAATTCTGGGCACCTCACTATAAGAAGGATGTGGAAGCATTGGAGAGAGTACAGAGGAGATTTACCAGGATGCTGCCTGGTTTGGAGGGTCGGTCTTATGAGGAAAGGTTGAGGGAGCTGGGGCTTTTCTCTTTGGAGCGGAGGAGGATGAGAGGCGACTTAATAGAGGTTTATAAGATGATAAGAGGGATTGATAGAGTGGACATGCAGAGACTATTTCCCTGGGTGGATGTAGCTGTTACTAGGGGGCATAACTATAAGGTTGATGGTGGGAGATATAGGAGGGATGTCCGAGGTAGATTCTTCACTCAGAGAGTGGTTGGGGTGTGGAATGGACTGCCTGCTGTGATAGTGGAGTCGGACACTTTAGGAACTTTCAAGTGGTTATGGGATAGACACATGGAGCACTCCGGAATGATAGGGAGTGGGATAGCTTGATCTTGGGATTGGACATAGCTCAGCACAACATTGAGGGCCGAAGGGCCTGTACTGTGCTGGAATGTTCTATGTTTCTATGCTCTAATCCCACCAGGGGCCATTCCCGCAACCCCACATATTTACCCTGCTAATCCTCCTGACCCAAGAATGGCTGATTAACCTAACCTGCACATCTTTGGATTGTGGGAGGAAACCAGAGCACCCAGAGGAAACCCACGCCGACACGGGGAGAACGTGCAAACTCCACACAGACAGTGACCCGAGCCGGGAATCGAGACCCTGGCACTGCGAGGCAGCAGCACTAACCGCTGTGCCACCATGCCGCCCCGAATATTTGGTGGTGCAATTCCAGTGGGGTGTTGGAAGCCTGGGATAGGTCTGCGGGGGGTTGATAAGGGGTATAGCACACGGGGCAGGGCCTCAGAGTTAGCTGGAAGGCTTTGAATCAACGTTAACTGGATGTTGTAAAGCCAGATCCCCCTGCAAACAACAAGTAGTAGAACATAGAACATAGAACAGTAGTGGGGGAACAATGAATCCTGCATCCACGTTGTTTAGCAGATCAAGTGGTAAATTGCAGCTAAGGTGATATTTCAGGATGTTTTTTCATTACGAAGTGTCTGGAAGTGTTTTTGGAGTGAGTTCCTGGAAGCCCATGTTACAAACGTCAGAAAAGCATTCAGCATATCACATCAGAGGGTGAGGGTACAGTTACCATGGTCCCAGATGACCGTAGGTTGCTCTATCCTTTGAGTAGGGGGGGGGAGCTGACTGGTGGTGATCTTGATTTGATGCGATTTATTATTGTCACATGTATTGAGACGCAGTGAAAAGTGTGCGCGCGATGCAGACAAAGCATACCATTCACAGAGGAGGAAAGGACAGAGTGCAGAATTAACGATACACTCATATCTAGGGTGTAGAGAATTAATGCGAGGTAGGTCCGTTCAAAAGCCTGACAGCAGCAGGGAAGAAGCTGTCCTTGAGTCGGCTGGTACGTGACCTCAGGCTTTTGTACCTTTCTCCCCACAGGAGAAGAGAGAATGTCCGGGGTTCTTAACTATGCTGGCTGCTTTGCCGAGGCAGTGGCAAGTGTAGACAGAGCCAGTGGATCATGGAATCATAGAATTCCTACAGTGCATAAAGAGGCCATTCTGCCCATCAAGCCTGCACCGCCCACAATCTGACTCAGGCCCTATTCCCGTAACCCCCACATCTTTACCCTGCTAGTCCCCCTGACACCAGGGGCAATTTTGCACGGCCAATCAACCTCACCCGCACATCTTGGTGGGGTGCGGGGGGAAACCGGAGCACCCGGAGGAAACCCACGCAGATACGGGGAGAATGTGCAAACTCTGCACAGGCAGTGAGCCGAGGCCAGAACTGAACCCTGGCGCTGTGAGGCAGCAGTGCTAACCAACGTGCTGCCGTGCTGCCCCGGGATGGGAGGCTGGTTTGAGCGTTGGGCTGCATTTTGTAGTTTCTTGGGCAGAGCAGGAGCCGTACCAAGCTGTGATACAACCAGAAAGAATGCTTTCTGTGGGGCATCTGTAAAAGTTCATGAGTGTCATAGCTGACATGCCAAATTTCCTTAGTCTACTAATAAATGCTGGCCAACCAGTGATGCCCATGTCCCACAAATGAATTAAAAAAGAAATTTCAACTACGGGAAGCAACAATTGAGTATGTTAAACACGAGCATAATGATATAACTTCCAGCAGAAAGTCCCAGATAGTTCATCCACATGTCACCTGGGGAGATATCCATGGCAACGATAACTAACGCAATTCAGGCATTGCAATAAACTGCTTTCGATAACGAGGCAAGATTACCATTATCAAAATGAAAAGCAGTGAGCCGAAATCGTTAGACTGTTTTGTTAAATGAATGCAATTAAAATGCAAAAACAAACCAGGATTGGAATAGCTATAGTCACTCCACACTATATCCTTGCTCCATAAATTGTCATTTTGCTTAGCTTTAACTCACAGTGAAATAGCTAAGGTAACAAGCTAACTTCGGTTCCATTGCTTTGTTCTGTTGGATTTCAGTGTTGCTAAGTTAAACATAAGAACATAAGAACATAAGAACATAAGAAATAGGAGCAGGAGTAGGCCATCTAGCCCTTCGAGCCTGCCCCGCCATTCAATAAGATCATGGCTGATCTGTTGTGGCTCAGTTCCACATTCCCGCCCTCTCCCCATATCCCTTAATCCCCTCTCTTATCAAGAACCCATCAACCCGCTTCTTAAAAATATTTAGCGAGGCAGCCTCCACCACTTCAACGGGCAGAGAATTCCAGAGATTCACCACCCTTTGAGTGAAGAAGTTCCTCCTCAACTCCGTTCTAAACCGCCTCCCCTTTATCTTGAGGCTGTGCCCCCTAGTCCTACTGTCTTTTTTGAGCGGGAAGAGTCTCTCCACCTCTATCCTATCCATCCCATTCATCATCTTATACGTCTCAATGAGATCTCTCCTCATTCTTCTAAACTCTAACGAGTACAAGCCTAGTTTATTCAGCCTCTCCTCATAGCTCAATCCCCTCAACTCCGGTATCAGCCTAGTAAACCTCCTCTGCACTCCCTCCAGGGCCAAAATATCCTTGCGCAGGTGCGGCGCCCAAAACTGCACACAGTACTCCAGCTGCGGCCTCACCAATGCCCTATACCGCTGCAGCAAGACCTCCCTACTTTTATATTCAATCCCCCTCGCTATGAAGGCCAGCATCCCATTCGCCTTCCTGACCACCTGCTGCACCTGCAAACTGGGTTTTTGCGACTCATGCACAAGGACCCCGAGGTCCCTCTGCACCGTCGCCTGCTGCAGTTTTTCGCCACGTAAGTAATAGTCCTTCCTACCATTCTTCCTACCAAAGTGGACCACCTCACACTTGCCAACATTAAATTCCATTTGCCATTTCCTGGCCCATTCGCCCAGCCTATCTAGATCCTTCTGTAGACTCTCCACACCCTCCGCACAATTTGCCTTTCCCCCAATCTTGGTGTCATCAGCAAATTTCGACACCCTACACTCGGTTCCCTCCTCCAGATCATCTATATAAATGGTAAATAGCTGAGGCCCCAGCACCGACCCCTGGGGCACCCCACTAGTCACCAACCGCCAATCCGAATAGCACCCATTGACCCCCACTCTCTGCCTCCTATTTGACAACCAATCCTCTATCCACGCTAACACCCTACCCCCAACTCCATGTCCCCTGACCTTCTGCAATAACCTCTTGTGAGGTACCTTGTCAAACGCCTTCTGAAAATCCAGAAAGACCACATCCACCGGCTCTCCTCTATCCACTGCCCTAGACACATCCTCATAGAACTTCAGTAAAAGAGACAGTAACTGTCTTGACTCAGGAACGTGCAGACACTGGAGGTTAATGCAGGTTTCATCCACACTGCTCACATTGCTGTTCTGTCCCTTGCGTCCTATTCAGTCACTTTCTCAAGTTTCTGCTGGTGCAGCCCACCTCCACCTTCTCCCTGGACAGTTTTCGGACACGTTCCCCAATAAACGGTTCCTGGCGTCGATTGATTTCACGCCCGCTCACACAATGGCTCAAATTTTGCAATCATAATGAGGGCAAAGATGTCAGCCTGTGCCATTGTAACCTGACAGCGTCCTCTGATGCACTGTTAAAAGTGGAAATCCAGAAGGCGTTGACAATGTTTCTTCGCAGTGAGCTGAAGGAGTCCGCGTAAACGAGAATTTTTAGAAATCGCTGAACTAACTAGAATTGCACTAAGGTTGATCTTTCTCTACACCCTAGTTACGGCTGTAACACGACATTCTGTGCACTCTCCTTTCCTTCTCTACGAGCGGTATGCTTTGTCTGTTTAGCACACAAGAAACTTTTCACTGTATGTTAATACATATGACAATAATAAACCAAATCAAATCAGAATGTTCCCTTTTGTGCTATAACAGCACTTAAAATCCCCCAAAAGTTTATACTTCCCTCATCAAATATATCTGGGTTTTAAGTCGTAACTATTATTCTTAAGTTGAGGGGTGGTAATTATAGGACGGATGTCGGAGGTAGGTTCTTTACTCAGAGGGTAGTAAGGGCGTGGAATGCCCTGCCTGCAGCAGTTGTGGACTCGCCAACTTTAAGGGCGTTCAAATGGTCAGTGGATAGGCATATGGATAACATTGGAATAGTTTAGGTTAGAGGGTCATTAGATTGGTTCCACTGGTCGGCGCAACATCGAGGGCCGAAGGGCCTGTACTGCGCTGTTATGTTCTATGTTCTATGTTTCATGCGTTGGTGCAGACTCGATGGGCCAAAGGGCCTTGTCTGCACTGTGATATTCTGTGATTCTATAAATTCTCCCTCAGTGTACCCAAACAGGCGCCGGAGTGTGGCAACGAGGAGATTGTCACAGTAACTTCATTGCAGTGTCAATGTAAGCCTACTTGTGACTAATAAATAAACTTTAGCTTTACCTTGGACACATTAGAAGGTGAAACACCATCAACCTTTTATATTAATATTGGTTTTATATTAAAAACTATGGAATAATGGGGAAAAATATAATGCACAAATATAAAATTAGTTTTTCGGACGGAGAGCACTTGGCCCATAGCCCTGAATGTTATGATGTGTCAAGTGCTCATCCAGTACTTTTTAAAGGGTGTGAGGCATCATCCCGCCCCCACCACCCTCCCAGGCCACGCACTCCAGACCGTCACCACTGTCGTGCCTGTCGCACAGTCTGTTTTAACCCTTATACGGTGGACAAGTAGCTGTGAGTAGACGTCTTGTTAGTACAGCCAATATTTATTTCAACCCACACAAGCAATAATCACCCACCCAACCAACAATAAGTCATCTTTACAGAGAATATGAGAGTTCAAGTCCAATATTAGACCTTGACTTAACTTTGCGTGACTGGCAAGTACCCAAGTAGATATTGGCCTTTATCTGTGTGTTGGTCTCGGTTGCCCTCTGTGTCGTCTGGTCCTTTGGTCTGGTCTGGCACCCTGGCTCTGGTCTTCCTTCCTTCTCGGGTGTGGTGGCTCTCCTCGTGCTGGTCATTGCGATGGTCACCGGTGTTGTGGTTCGTTCGTGGGGTCAGAGACAGAGACAGAGATACTTGGTTGTGCAGCACCCTTTATACCCCGTTGGGTTTTGCACTCCTTTTGGCCATTGCCCGTCAATCGATCTGGACTTGATCACCCTGATCGATAAAGTCCAATCGGCTTCTGCCACACCGATCTCTGGGTGTGTCTCCAACGGCCATGTCTGCAGGTGCTGGGGGGGGCACAGAGGGTTCACATTTCCCTCCCAAATAAGGGGTTACTCACCCTTATGTCTGGTAAACAACCCAGTTTGACCAGAAAGTCTCTTTCGTCCTGGAGATGACCCATATCCTGTGTATTCACTCACCTGGGTTTCAGCCTGTTTATCTTTTAGGCTCTAGCCTGTCATTTTAGTTCTTGGCCAATTGTCCCAGAGTGCTTTACACATCGCCATTTTAAATGGCCCATTTGGACACAACACTCTCTCTGGGTCAAACAGGCTTTCCTCAACTCCTCCCTAAACCTCCCACCCCTCACTTTTTACTTGGGTCCCCTCGTAACTGACCCTTCAAATAAGGGTCTGTCCACTCTGTCTGTGCCCCTCATAATCTTATACACCTCAATCAGGTCACTCCCTCAGTCTTCTCTGCTCCAGAGAAAGCAACGCAAGTCTACCCAACTTCTCTTCATAATTTAAATGTTCCATCCCGGGCACCATCCTGGGAAATCTCCCCTGTACCCTCTCCTGTGTGTTCACATCCTCCCTATAACGTGGTGATCAGAACTGCACACTGTGCTCCAGTTCGCCAAACTTCTGTACAACTCCATCATGGCTTCCCTGCTTTTGATGGATAAAGGCAAGTGGCCAATCCAAATGCACATCTTTGAACTGTGGGAGGAAACTGGATCACCCAGTGGAAACCCACGCAGACATGGGGAGAATGTGCTGAATGCACGCAGACAGTGACCCGAGCCGGGAATCGAACCCGGGTCCCTGGCACTCAGAGGCAGCAGTGCTAACCGCTGTGCCACCCTGCTGTCCTTATTCCCAAACAAATTATCAAAAGTGCATGATAGTCAGTGTGTTTTACTTGCTGCTTTGCTGTCTGTGAGAACTCCTTAATGTAATTGGCTGCTGGTCTTAACTCATGTTTACTTACAGGGGAGAGATGAAAGGATGGTTCCTACTGTTCCATCCCTCAATGACTGCAACAAGGGGCAGGATTTTCCGACCCCGTTCACCCCAACAGCGCAAAATCCCACCCAAGGTCATTTGCAAGAACATAAGAACATAAGAAATAGCAGCAAGAGTAGGCCATCTAGCCCTTCGAGCCTGCCCCGCCATTCAATAAGATCATGGCTGATCTGTCGCTGCTCAGTTCCACTTTCCCGCTTTCTCCCCATAACCCTTAATCCCCTCTCTTATCAAAAACCCATCAACCCGCGTCTTAAATATATTTAGCAAGGCAGCCTCCACCACTTCAACGGGCAGAGAATTCCAGAGATTCACCACCCTTTGAGTGAAGAAGTTCCTCCTCAACTCCGTTCTAAACCGCCCCCCCTTTATCTTGAGGCTGTGCCCCCTAGTCCTACTGTCCTTTCTGAGCGGGAAGAGTCTCTCCACCTCTATCCTATCCATCCCATTCATCATCTTATACATCTCAATGAGATCTCCCCTCATTCTTCTAAACTCTAACGAGTACAAGCCCAGTTTATTCAGCCTCTCCTCATAGCTCAACCCCCTCAACTCCGGCATCAGCCTAGTAAACCTCCTCTGCACTCCCTCCAAGGCCAAAATATCCTTGCGTAAGTGCGGCGCCCAAAACTGCACACAGTACTCCAGCTGCGGCCTCACCAATGCCCTATACAGCTGCAGCAAGACCTCCCTACTTTTATATTCAATCCCCCTCGCTATGAAGGCCAGCATCCCATTCGCCTTCCTGACCACCTGCTGCAACTGCAAGCTGGGTTTTTGCGACTCATGCACAAGGACCCCGAGGTCCCTCTGCATCGTCGCCTGCTGCAGTTTTTCGCCCCGTAAGTAATAGTCCTTCCTACCATTCTTCCTACCAAAGTGGACCACCTCACACTTGCCAACATTAAATTCCATTTGCCATTTCCTGGCCCATTCGCCCAGCCTATCTAGATCCTTCTGCAGACTCTCCACACCCTCCGCACAATTTGCCGTTCCCCCAATCTTGGTGTCATCAGCAAATTTCGACACCATACACTCGGTTCCCTCCTCCAGATCATCTATATAAATGGTAAAAAGCTGAGGCCCCAGCACCGACCCCTGGGGCAGTCCACCCCACCCCCGCACCTGCTATGATTCCCATTCGGAATTCGGAAAAGTTCTGCCCATGGTGTGTTTCAAAGAAGAAGTGCTTTAACCCCTTGAGTGCTGTGACTGTCAAGAACAAGACAGGTTTTCTCAAATGTTTAAGAAAATTAGTAAATGTATATTTCTCCACTCGCAGAATGTATTCTCAACAGAACCCACTCAACACAGGACACACACATATACACACTAAGGAAAAGTGATTGCAAAAGAGATAGCGTGCATTTAGTTTTTAAACAACTCCATAAGGTCACTATTACACGCGAGCCTTTTAAGATGGAAGCTGGAAGTGTTGCCAGGCTGATGAGTCTCTTGATTCAAAGTGAAACAGGTTGGAAGTTCCTGGTGATAAATCTACAGTGGCTTATCTCTAACAACAGCACATTTCTACTGAATTCACCATCTGCCATGGTGGGATTCAAACCCAGGTCCCCGGAGAATTACCCTGGATCTCTCAATTACAAGTCCACCTCCTTATGTGGACATTCGGACAATAGCAATTGTTAAATCCACTGCACGTTTAATGTCTTCTCAATGGGATGTTCCAATAGGTCAACAGACGAGATGGTTATGTTCCAGCCTTGGGCAGTTTCATATATACAAAGGGAGGAAAAAGGTCAGAAACCTCCCAATTCCATTTTGTTTCGAACTCCATTTCCCTTTCTGTCTTTAAAAGTAATGTGTCCATTTTTTATTGGATTAACTGCGTTGACATGTGACATGTAGCACGCTGGCACAGTGGTTAGCGCTGCTGCCTCTCAGCGCCAGGGATCCGGGTTCAATTCCAGCCTCAGGTCACTGCCTGTGTGGAGTCTGCACCTTCTCCCCGTGTCTACCCGGGTTTCCTCCGGGTGCTCCGGTTCCCTCCCACACTCCAAAGATGTGCAGGTTAGGTGGATTGGCCAGGCTACATTGCCCCTTAGTGTCAGGAGGATTAGCAGGGTAATTATGTGGGGGCTTGGAGGATTGAGCCTGGGTTGGATTGTTGTCGGTACAGATTCGATGGGCTGAATAGCCTCCTTCTGGACTGTAAGGATTCTATGATGCTTCGATTACTGACACAGGGGCTGGTATTTTATGACGAGGTCCATAAAATCCCCCTAGTGGCCAACGGAAAATTCCAAACAGGTGCCGATAAAATTCCGGCAAAGGTCTCTGGCGATCCCATTGACTGGCATCAGATTACTATAATTTTGTGGGAAGTTTTCTTCGAGGCCAGTGGTAAATGGTGGCACTGTTTGTAACTTCCTGTCCAATGTATCAAATCAGCCATGGTTCGGTAAGCGTGGAAGAATATACATTGGCTGTGAAAGACATCTAGCCATCCTGAATCCCTGGAAAACGTCACAAAATTCCAAGTCCGCAGTGTCCTTCTTTCATTCTTTCTCTTACTTACTCTCTTCCTTTCTTTATTGGGTGTAGCGATGACCTGGCTTGGTTGTGATGCCTCCCACAGTCGAACAGTTGTTGTCAGCAAAACTAGCAGCCTGGGCTGAAAGGGTTAATCATTCATACAAATCACACAAGCTGCTGTGGAAGCGACCTTTATCAGAGTCAACCTACCTAAGCATCAAGGCCTAGTTACAAGGGAGGGAACCGTAGACGATGAGGGCTAGGGGGAGAGGGGTTGGGTCGAAGCTGGGCCCTACATGTCCTGGAGACCCGCGATCAGGCTGTGGGAGAGTGAGAGGGCTGGCACTGTGGGGGGTCAAGGGGTTGGCCAGCTATCAGGAGGTCAGAAGTGTGGGAACACTGCGCGTGTGTCAATCTCCGCTATGACAGATCAGCACATGTGCAGTGGCCCGCTCAGCGCTATGCTGACAGGATCTTCCATGGGGATAGATCCCGCCCATTCATTTTCAATGGGATTCACGCTAGTGCACTCTGCAGTGCACAGGATGTGAGATTCATTTTTAAACTCTCACTGAAATTAACAGTGGGATTTACTGCTGTTTTTGCATGAATTTTTCACTTAGAATCTTTTTGAGCCAACCACCCACAATGGGTGGAATATTCCCGTCTCACCCACCACGTGAATCATAGCGGGTACGGGGATAGACCACGCAAACATCCGTTGATCTCAGGCAGGATTTTCCAGTCCTGGTGCAAAGACAGCAGGAAAGTCCCACTCCTTGGGTTCATTTATCTAATAAAAACCCATAGTCTGAGAGAATTTATTAAATACTCGATGGGCCAAGTGGCCTAGTTCTGCTGCTATGTCTTTTGGTCTTAATCAGACATCTGGGCTTGGGAGAAGTAATTGGGACTATCAAATCCAGAAAGTAGCTCGGATGTCAAGGTCAACTTTTAGCAATAATGAATTAGATCAGATAACATGATTAAGTCTTCAAGTTTATTGGATATTATAATTAAGCAAATAGTACTGACTGGTGTTTAATATTTGTATCTTATGCATGATACAAATATTAATCAATAGTTGTGAGCGGATGGAGATAAATCCGAGACGATGATTGATATAAGTTAATTGTTGCAATTGAATTTGAAACTATGTCTGCTTATGTACTCTTGGATTTTGAGCTCTGGTTGGCCACAGCTAACCTTCTTCCATAGTTCCAGCTATATAGCTTGATTAAAAAACTGTTGTGAAAATTCTGTGAGTTTGTCTAACTACTTCAAGGGGGGTAAAGCTGTGAGAAATCAAAAGTCTGGACACCAAAAAGCCTCACAACAAAGCTGAAGAAAAGCAAAAGAAGTTGTTCTTTGAATCAAAATAGCGAGACAATCGGAAGGAGCCAGGCAACAGCTACACAGAGCGAATTTTGTAAAGACAATTTACCGTGGCCAATTTGAGTGATGCCCAGCACTTAAATAAATGCATTAATTCCCCATCAAGCTTAAGGACGAAAGAGTCCGGCAATCGTTTTTCCACAGCATTCCATCCGGTTTGTGTCAACAGAATCATTATCTGTGATCCCTTCCAAACTTTAATGGATTGTGATAAATCTCACACAGGAGAAAGATGTTTTTCATCCAGACCTGACAGACATTCTCAATCATCAGATCCCTATCAGGAGCTGATTCGTGGGTCGGAGACGAATGCGAGAACATGCTAATGCCTCGGGAGGCTGGTGACTTTTGAATCCCTACCGTACAGAAAGAGGCCATTCGGCCCACCGAGTCTGTACTGACCACAATCCCACCCAGGCCCTGCTCCCGTAATCTTCACTTACCCTGCTGATTCCCCTGATACTAGGGCTCAATTTAACACGGCCAATCAACTTAACCCGCACATCTTTGTACTGTGGGAGGAAACCCATGCAGACATGGGGAGAATGTGCGGACCCCCACAGACAATGACTCAAGCTGGGAATCGAGCCCAGATCCCTGGTGCTGTGAGGCAGCAGTGCTAACCACTGTGCCAGATCTGCCTGTAGCTGCTGTGACTCCTGATTCATCTGTACAGTAAGCAATTGTGTCACTGAATCCCTACAGTGCAGCAAGAAGCCATTCGGCCCATCAAGTCTGCACTGACTCTCGAACAGAACATCTCACCCAGACCTTATCACCTTAACCCCACATAATTACCCCACTAATCCCCCTACCCTACACATCTTGTGACAATTTTAGTATGGCCAATCCACCGAACCTGCGCATCTTTGGACTGTGGGAGGAAACCAGAGCACTCGGAGAAAACCCACGCAGACACGGGGAGAATGTGCAAACTCCACACAGACAGTGACCCGAGGCTGGAATTGAACCTGGGACCCTGGTGCTGTGAGGCAGCAGTGCTAACCACTGGACCACAGTGCTGCCTGCAAATTCTTTGAGCTATGAACTGATTGAACCTGGGTTCAGGATTGAGACCATGTTGCAGGAGAGCACTGAGGACGAGAAGCCTGGAGGCTTACCGCTCCCACCAGGGGGAGCCATGATCACAGCGGAGTGGGGGGGGGGGTGAACAATTTATTTTTAACCTTAATTCTGTTGACATCGCTGGGCGTTATTGCCTCAGAATGGTTCCCCTCCAAATCAAACTAGTTTTGACACGACCGAACAGGTTGTTACGTCACTCCAGAGGACAGTTAGGAATCAATCACACTGGTTTAGGGACCTTGGAGGCATGTTAGGTCAGACCGGGTGAAGATGGCAGATTTCCTTCCCTGCTAATTAACCAGTTGGGTTTCGGGGACAACCCAATAGCTTCATTATCGCTTTCGCTGATGCTAGCTTCACGTTTCCCGCAAACTTTCAAACCGCATTTAAATTCTCGGTTGTCCATGCTGAGTTTTCAACACACATTCCCTGGGTGATTAGTCCAGGCCTCTGTCTACACTTCCCGCTGCCTTGGAAAAGCAGCCAGCATCATCAAGGATTCCACGCACCCCGGACATTCTCGCTTCTCCCTTCGGGAAAAAGTCTGGGGTCACGTACCAACTGACTCAAGAACAGCTTCTACCCTGCTGTAGACTTTTGTAGTCTGTAGTCAGACTTTTGAATGGGCTTACCTCGTATTAAGTTGATCTTTCTCTACAACCTAGCTATGACTGTAACACTAGATTCTGCACTCTCTCCTTTCCTTCTCTATGAACGGTATGCTTTGTCTGTACAGCACGCAAGAAGCAATACTTTTCACTATATGCTAATACATATGACAATAATAAATCAAATAACATCAAAATTGTTGATTGTTATAAAAATTGGTTCACTGATGCTCTTTAGGGAAGGAAATCTGCCGTCCTTACCCGGTCTGGCCTACATGTGACTCCAGATCCACAGCGATGGGGTTGACTCTCAGCTGCCCTCTGAAACAGAGGCAGCAAGGGACAGGCGATAATAATTCGAATCAAAGCATTTTCCAATCTTGTTTCAGATTCCAGCATCCGTAGTATTTTGCTTTTACCCCACCCCTGTCCCATGGCTGGCAAGTTTACTTCCATCAAGCCACCCTCTTTTTTGAATTCATCGATCCTCCCCACCTCCGCCACCCTCCTGAGCAGCTAGTCCCAGCTTATCGCCAATAGCAACGTCGAAAATTCTTCCTCACCGTCCCGGCGTCTTGCTCCTCCCCACCCCACCCCACCCGGCCGCACCCACCCCCCCGCCCCCCCCCTCCTCCACACCCACATCCCCTCCACCCCCACGCCACCCCACTTCATAGCCAAAGTCTTCAAACTGTGCCCTCTCGTCCCTGTACTATCAGTGAATGGGATCTGCTACTCCTTGTCCTCTGCTGTGTAGAGTGACCCAATTCGGAATAACGCGGAATAACCGATACCCCTCCACAAGCCCAGCATCGACGTGATTCCTGGCCGGGGTGAGGAGAGGGAGTGTGGGGGTGGGGTGGGGTGGGGTGGGGGGGGGGGAGCGGGGAGTGTGGGGGGGGACGCAGGGGTTGTGAGACGTCTACCGTTTAGCTTGGTGAAAAAGTGAACGCTGTACCTTTCATTCTCTGTGAGACGGATTGCCTCATTACAGACAATAAAAGCTGACACTTTGCCAAGTGCGTCAGCCAAGGTGAGATCAGTGATATGGCTTTCATTCCCGTATAAATCTTACATAGAAAATAGGAGGAGGAGGAGGCCATTTGGCCCTTCGAACCTGTACTGCCATTCATCACGATCATGGCTAATTATTCAACTCAATAGCCTCGTCCTGCTTTCTCCCCATAATCTTTGACCCCATTCGCCCCAAATGTTATATCTATTGAATACATTCAATGTTTTGGCATCAACTACTTCCTGTGGGAATGAATTCCACCGGGTGAAGAAATGTCTCCTCACCTCCGTCCTAAATGGTCTACCCCGAATCCTCAGACTGTGACCCCTGGTTCTGGACTCCCCCCACCATCGGGAACACATGGGGCGACACGGTAGCACAGTGGGTTAGCACTGCTGCTTCCCAGCTCCAAGGTTCTGGGTTCGATTCCCGGCTCGGGTCACTGTCTGTGTGGAGTTTGCACATTCTCCTCGTGTCTGCGTGGGTTTCCTCCGGGCGCTCCGGTTTCTTCCCACAGTCCAAAGACGTGCGGGTTAGGTTCATTGGCCATGCTAAAAATTGCCCCTTAGTGTCCAGGGATGCATAGGTTAGAGAGGATTAGTGGGTACCATGTATAGGGATATGGGGGTAGGGCCTGGGTGGGATTGTGTTCGGTGCAGACTCGATGGGCCAAAGGGCCTCTTTCTGCACTGTAGGGTTCTATGATTCTAACATCCTCCCTGCATCTACCCTGTCTAGTCCTGTTATGCAAAGAGGATATCCCCAATGTGGGGAGCCCAGAACCAGCGACCACTGTCTGAGGATCCGGGGTAGACCGTTTAGGATGGGGGTGAGGAGACATTGACTGACAGGTGACAGTGCGGATTTTTGAATGGGAGATTTTGTTGACTGCACTGTCAATTATACAAGGCATTGGTGAGGCCACACCTGGAGTATTGTGCACAGTTTTGGTCCCCTTGTTTGAGGAAAGATGTAGTGACACTGGAGGCAGTTCAGAGGAGGTTCACTAGATTGATTCCAGGGGTTTGTCATATGAAGAGAGATTGAACAGTTCAGGCCGATACTCTCTGGAATTTAGAAGAATGAGGAAAGATCAGATTGAGGTATTCAAGATGGTAAAAGGTATGGATAGAGTAGACGTGGAGTGGATGCTTCCTCTTGTGGGACATTCTAGATCATAGTCTTAGGATAAGGGGCAGCAAATTTAAAACAGAGTTGAGGAGAAACTACTTCTCCCAAAGGATTGTGAATCTGTGGAATTCGCTGCCCCAAAGTGAGGTGGACACTCGGACAGTGAGTAAATTTAAGGAAGAGTTAGACAGATTTTTAATTGGTAAAGGGTTGAAGGGTTATTGGGAGAGGGCAGGAAAATGGGGATGAGGAGCATATCAGCCATGATCGAATGGTGAAGCAGACTCGATGGGCCAAATGGCCTAATTCTGCTTCTATATCTTCAGAAGTTACCAACAAAGGTCTTGTTTCGAGCTAGTCTTTGACGGGCAGCAAAGATGGGCCTTCCTGTTCCTCAGGGCGGCACCTTCCATTCATCTCGGTTTACAGGGAGTGATCGGGGGCAGCTCCAGTGATTAATGTGTCTCTGGCTGGGATATTCCAGCTACGCTAGCACCCAGGAGATTCCCACTCAAGGTCAACGGACCTTTGCATGGTTCGCCCCTGCCCGCTATGATTCCCATGGCAGGCGGGATGGGAAAATATCGCTTTTCTCCAATACACAGTAAGAGCCCACTCTTCAATCTCAGGGTAAAGGGGTTGCCCAGAGATGAGGAGGAATTTCTTCTCTTGGAGGGTAGTGAATCTGTGGAAATCTTTACCACAGAGGGTTGTAGGGACTGGGTCACTAAGTAGGTTCAAGGCTGAGACAGGAATTTTTAGACAGGAAGGGAATTGAGGGTTATGGGAATAAGGTGGGAAAGTGGAGTTAAGGATTATCACATCAGGTCAGTCATGATCTCATTGAATGATGGAGTAGACTCGAAGGGCTGAATGGGCTACTGCTCCTAGATCTTACAATCGTAGAATCCCTATAGTGCAGAGGGAGGCCATTCAGTCCATCAAGTCTGCACCGACCACAATCCCACCCAGGCCCTATTCCCACGACCCTACATATCCACCCGGACAGTCCCCCTGACACTAAGGGTCAATTTAGCAATGCACCTAGCCCGCACGCCTTTGGACTGTGGGAGGAAACTGGAGCACCCAGAGGAAACCCACGCAGACACGGGGAGAACATGCAAACTCCTCACAGGCAGTGACCAAGCCAGGAATCGAACCCAGCTCCCTGGCGCCGTGAGGCGGCAGTGTTAACCACTGTGCCACCGTGCCATGCTGTGGGTGGACAGTGCACAGACTCTGTAAAACAGAAGGTCTACACGGGTGCAGGAAAAGTTAATCCCAGCAATGAGAAAAATCAATTAGGATAGATCGGAGGAGACCTTGAACTGTCTGTGTGGAGTCTGCACATTCTCCCCGTGTCTGCGTGGGTTTCCTCTGGGTGCTCTGGCTTTCCTCCTACAGTCTGAAAGACGTGCTGGTTAGGTGGATTGGCCACAGTATATGTACAGGGTTACGGGGATAGGGCGGCAGGGTAGGGCCTGGGTAGGCTGCTCTTACAGAGAGTTGATGTAGACTCAATTGCTAGTGCTGTTGGGGAGGGTTTAAATTAATGTGGCAGGGAACCGATTCAGGAAGTCAGTGGGACAAAGACAAAAGACAGTAAGGGGAAAAGTGGAAAGTAAAGAAATCAAACACAAAATTAAAAAGAGCCATAGTACAGAGTACAGAGACTGTGGGGAACTCAGTGAATGGGTCCAGTCAGGCTAAGAGAAATAAAACACAGGGAAACTGCACAAAACATGACAGATTGTCCAAAGTGTGTTTGCTTTAACACTAAGAGTATGGCAGGTAAGGCGGATGAACTTAAAGCTTGGATTACTACATGGAACTATGATGTTGTGATAATTATGGAGATCTGGATGAAAGAACGGCAGGTCTGATAGTTTAATATTCCAGGATTTAGATACTTCAAGTGAGATAGAGAGGGTGACAAAAGAGGTGGGGGGGTGGGTTATTTTACTGATTAGGGAGAATGTCACAGCTAAACAGGGGGAGGACACCTTGGTGAGATTATGCAATGAGGTCGTATGGGTAGAACTCAGGAACAGGAGCGGTGCAGATACACTGTTGGGGTTGTACTACAGACCTCCCAACAGCCAGTGTGAAGTGGAGGAACTGATATAGCAGCAGATTATAGTGAGATGTAAAAACAACATGGTGCTGTGATGGGTGATATTAACTTCCCCAGTTGGGCTTCCTTTCGTGCCAGGGGCTTGGATGGGGCAGAGTTTGTTCAGTGTGTCCAACAGTGCTTCTTGAGGCAATATGCAGATAGTCCAACTCGGGAAGGGGCTATCTGAGACCTGGTTTTGGGAAACGAGCCTGGACAGGTGGACAAGCACTCAGATCCTACGCGGATCAGTTGGCGGGGATACTCACAGACATCTTCAACCTCTCTTTGCAGCAATCCGAGCTCCCTATCTGCTTCAAGAAGACAACCATCGTTCCAGTACCTAAGAAAAACCAAGCAGTGTGCCTTAATGACTATCAGCCAGTGGCTCTAACATCCATCATTATGAAGTGTTTCAAAAGGCTAGTCATGACACGAATCAATTCCAGCCTCCTGGACTACATTGATCCACTACAGTTTGCCTACCACCGCAACAGGTCCATAGCCATCTCCCTGGCCCTGCACTCAACCCTGGAACATCTAGATAACAAGGACACCTATGTCAGACTCCTATTTATTGACCACAGCTCAGCCTTCAACACCATTATTCCCACAAAATTCATTTCCAAACTCTGTGGCCTGGGCCTCGGCTCCTCCCTCTGTGACTGGATCCTGAACTTCCTAACCCACAGGCTACAATCAGTAAGGATAGGCAACAACACCCCCTCCACAATCATCCTCAACACCGGTGCCCCACAAGGCTGTGTTCTCAGCCCCCCTACTATACTCCTTATACACCAATGACTGTGCGGCCAAATTCCCCTCCAATTTGATTTTCAAGTTTGCTGGTGGCCTGAAGTGGGTCAGATTTCAAACAATGACGAGACAGAGTACAGGAATGAGATAGGGAATCTGGTGAACTGGTGCAGCAACAATAATCTCTCCCTCAATGTCAATAACAGGAAGGAGATTGTCATCGACTTCAGGAAGTGTAAAGGAGAACATGCCCCTGTCTACATCAATGGGGATGAAGTAGAAAGGGTCAAGAGCTTCAAGTTTTTAGGTGTCCAGATCACCAACAGCCTGTCCTGATCTCCCTATGCCGACACTATAGCTAAGAAAGCCCACCAATGCCTCTACTTTCTCAGGAGATTAAGGAAATTTGGCATGTCAGCTACGACTGTCATCAACTTTTACAGAAGCACCATAGAAAGCACTCTCTCTGGTTGTATCACAGCTTGGTATGGGCTCCTGCTCTGCCCAAGACCACAAGGAACTACAAAAGGTTGTGAATGCAGCCCAATCCATCACACAAACCAACCTCCCATCCATTGACTCTGTCTACACTTCCCGCTGCCTCGGAAAAGCAACCAGCATAATTAAGGACCTCACACACCCCGGACATTCTCTCTTCCACCTTCTTCCATCGGGAGAAAACTACAGAAGTCTGAGGTCACGTACCAACCGACTCAAGAACAGCTTCTTCCCTGCTGCTGTCAGACTTTTGAATGGACCTACCTCACACTAAGTTGATCTTTCTCTACACCCTAGCTACATTCTACACTCTCTTTTCCTTCTCAATGAACAGTATATTTTGTCTGTGTAGCACGTAAGAAACAATACTTTTCACTGTATGTTAATACATGTAACAATAATAAATCAAATCAAATCATAAGTGACTGATGTCTCAATGGGGGACCATTTTGGGAACAGTGGTCACAATTCTATAAGTTTCAAGATACTTGTGGAAGAGGGTAGAAATAGTCCCAGGGTGAAAGTAATAAATTGGGGGAAAGGTTAACTACAATTGTGTTAGGCAGGAGCTAGGCAATGTAGACTAAGGGCGGCTGTTTGAGGGTAAATCCATATCTGAAATGTGAGAGTCTTTTAAAAGTCAATTGTTAACAATTCAGGATAAGTATGAAGGAGGCATACATAAATTTCAGGAAATGGAAAATGGATAAGGTTCTTGCGAAATACAATCATAACAGGAAAAAGCATAAACAGCGACTTAGGAGGCCAAAAAGGGGCCATAAAATGACCTTGGCAGGCAGGAGTAAGGAGAATCCCAAGACGTTTTATGTGTATATAAGGAAGAAGAGGGTAGCTGAGGAAAGTGTAGGTCCACTCAAGGACAGTGGAGGGAATTTGTATGTGGAGCCAGATGAGGTGGGTGAGGTCCTTAACAGATACTTTATATCAGTTTTCACACAGGAGAAGGATGTGGTGAGTGCAGAAAGGAGGATGTTGACATTCGAAGACATGTTGAGATAAAAAGGGAGGAGGTATTAGAGGTTTTGAGAAACAATTAAAGTTGACAAGTCCCCAGAGCCAGATAGGATCTGTCCCAATTCTGGTTGTCAAACTACCAGAAGGATGTGGAGACTTTAGAGAGGGTACAAAAAATAGCAACATAGAAAGTAGAAGAAAGAGTAGGCCATTCAGCCCTTTGAACCTGTTCCGCCATTCATTACGATCATGGCTAATCATCAAATTCAATATCCTGATCCCCCCCACCAACCCCCGTCCTCCCATATCCTTTGACCCGTTTAGCCTCAAGTTTAGCTATATCTAATTTCTTCTTGAAATCAGCCAATATTTTGGCTCCAGCTACATTCTGTGGGAGTGAATTCCACACATTCACCGCCCTCTAGGGTGAAGAAATTTCTCCTCACCCTCAGTTATAAGGATGTTGCCTGGTTTGGAGGGCATTGGCTATGAGAGGTGATCGGACAAACTCGGTTTGGTTTCACTTGAACGTCAGAGGCTGAGGGGAGACCTAATAGAAGCCTACAAAATTACGGTGGCATGGATAGAGTGGATAGTCAGAGTCTTTTTCCCAGGGTAGAAATCTCAACTACTGATTTAAGGTAAAAGGGGGAAAGTTTAAAGGAGATGGGAGAGGCAAGTTTTCGACACAGAGGGTGTTAAGTGCCTGGAATACGCTGCCAGAGAAGGTGGTAGAAGCAGATACAATAGCAACGTTTAAGAGGCAGATTGACAGATACATGATTAGGCAGAGAATAGAGGGATATGGATCACATGGAGGCAAAAATGTCTTTAGTTGAACAAAACGTCATGTCTCAGCACAAGCCTGGTGGGCCAAAGGGCCTGTTTCTGTGCTGTACTGTTCTTTCTTCTTTGTTATTTCACTAAATAAAGCAAAGAATTAGTTTCATTGCCCCATTTCTTTGCCCTTTCTCCTGAAGGAAGGAAAATGGTGACAAAGGGTAGGGAAGACAGTGTCAGAGGCAACAGGGAGGCGATGGCTGAGTGGTATTGGAGCTAAACTATTAATCCAGGAGCTCAGCTAATGTTCTGGGGACCCGGGTTCGAATCCCACCACAGCAGATGGTGGAATTTGAATTCAGTGAAAAATATCTGGAATTAAGAATCTACTGATGACCATGAAACCAGTGTCGGAAAAACTCATCTGGTTCACTAATGCCTTTTCGAGAAGGAAATCTGCCGTCCTTACCCGGTCTGGCCTACATGTGACTCCAGAACCACTGCAACGTGGGTGACTCTCAACTGCCCTCCAAGGGTAACTGGGAATGAACAATAAATGCTGGCCAACCCACGTCCCACGAATGAATAAAAAAAAGACTCATTAACATCCACATTTAATCGTACAACTCTGATAGTTTAAATAATAATCAGAGGGGATTATTTTCACAGAATCATAGAATCCCTGCAGCGCAGGAAGAGACCATTTGGCCCATCAAATCTGCACTAACCACAATCCCAGACCCTATTCTCATGACCCTGCTGTTCCCCCTAAGACTAGGGTTAATTTAGCACGGCCAATCCACCTAACCCGCACATTGTAGGACTGCGGGAGGAAACCGGAGCATCCGGACGAAACCCACGCAGACATGGGGGAAATGTGCAAACTCCACACAGTAAAAAGTCTGACAACACCAGGTTATAAAGTCCAACCGATTTATTTGATAGTAAACTCACAAGCTTTCGCGGTTTGTCCCTTCGTCAGGTGAATGGAGAGTTCTGGCCTCAGGCAGAGCATATAAAGCTCTGACCTTCGGGTAAGCATTCTCCAAGGCGGCCTTCACGACACACGACAGCGCAGAGTCGCTGAGCAGAGACTGATAGCCAAGTTCCGCACACATGAGGACGGTCTCAACAGGGATCTTGGGTTCATGTCGCACTATCTGTAACCCCAGTGACTTGCCTGGGTTTGCAAAACCTCATTTACTGTACTGTCTGGAGACAATACACATCTCTTTAACCTGTGATCAGTGCTCCTTCCACTCACATTGTCAGCCACTTTAGGACTTGAACAGCAGGTTAGGTATAAAGATTCGCATTCTAATCATTAATTTGTAAACTGTCTGTGCTGTTATATGCTCTGCCTGAGGCCAGCACTCTCCATTCACCTGACGAATGGACAAACCTCGAAAGCTTGTGAGTTTACTATCAAATAAATTGGTTGGACTTTAACCTGGTGTTGTCAGACTTCTTACTGTGTTTGCCCCAGTCCAACGCCGGCATCTCCACATCATCAAACTCCACACAGGCAGCGAGCCGAGGCCGAGGCAGCACGGTGGTGCAGTGGTTAGCACTGCTGCCTCACAGCACCAGGGACCCGGGTTCAATTCCGGCCTCGGGTCACTGCCTGTGTGGAGTTTGCACATTCTCCCCGTGTCTGCGTGGGTTTCCTCCTGTTTCCTCCCACAGTCCAAAGATGTGCCGGTTAGGTGGATTGGCTGCGCTAAATTGACCCAAGTGTGAGGGGGACTAGCAGGGTAAATGTGTGGGGTTACGGGAATAGGGCCTGGGTGGGATTGTGGTCGGTGCCGGCTCGATGGGCCGAATGGCCCCCTTCTGCACTGTAAGGGGGTTTCTACCAACCCAGGCTCCTGGTGCAGCGAGTTTCCTTCCCTGGAGGGACATCAGTGAAACATTAATAAGCAGAAATCTTCAAACAACAGGGAAACAGCCACCGAGCTTAATCGCAACAAACAATGATTCATTAAACATCATCCACGTTTAATTGCACAGCTCTGACAGTTTAAATAATACTCACTGGCCACTGATTTCCTTCACTTTGATAAGGGATGCGGCAGCAATTGGACTTTTCCTGCCTTATGGAGCTCGGCATGCCGTGTTTCCTGGTGCTGGATTAGCAGTGTTGTTCAGTTCTCGAGCTGCTGTCTGGTAGTGTCAGATACCGCTCAGAGGGAAACACGTGTGCCTGGAGAGGGTCCATTCCATCCAGCCGTAATGAGGGGCTACTGATGATCACTGGTTTACGCGCTAACACACCAACAGATAAAGAAAGAGGCACCAGGTAAAGCCCTGCGCTGCCCATTTTAACATTCAGTGAATGCCTCATTCCAATCCTCCTTCTACCTGGGACTTTTGTCTACGCCTCTTGGGTGCAAATTTAGGGAATTATATGCGCGCCAGATTAAGGGAGGTCTAATTTAGGGACAATTTGTTGCACCAATCAGCCTGGGGTGTAGGAGGGAACCGGAGCACCCGGAGAAAACCCACGCAGGCACGGGGAGAATGTGCAAATTCCTAGAGTAAAGCTTAGACTAGCATTTGTTTGGCGTTTATCGTGAGCCCTAGCCACTAAATATGGTCCTTTTCGATCCACATTAAGCCCACGGCAGACGGGTGAATGCGACGCTTCCCTCATCCTTTCCCAACATCACCCCATTCTCAGACTTGACAAAAGCAGATTACTGCGGATGCTGGAAACTGGGCGGCACGGTGGCACAGTGGTGGGCGGCACGGTAGCACAGTGGTGGGCGGCACGGTAGCACAGTGGGTCAGCACTGCTGCTTCACAGCTCCAGGGTCCTGGGTTCGATTCCCGGCTCGGGTCACTGTCTATGTGGAGTTTGCACATTCTCCTCGTGTCTGCGTGGGTTTCCTCCGGGTGCTCCGGTTTCCTCCCACAGTCCAAAGATGTGCGGGTTAGGTTGATTGGCCGTGCTAAAATTGTCCCTTAACGTACTAGGATGCTTAGGCTAGAGGGATTAGCAGGTAAAATGTGTGGGGTATGAGGGTAGGGCCTGGTCAGTGCCGACTCGATGGGCCAAAGGGCCTCCTTCTGCACTGTAGGGTTCTATGATTCTATGAAACCGAAAGAGAAAGCGCTGGAAAATCTCAGCAGGTCTGGCAGCATCTGTAAGGAGAGAAAAGAGCTGACGTTTCGAGTCCAGATGACCCTTTGTCAAGCTTGGCAATTATGCTGGAATTTTACCACCTCATCCACCCCAGGCAGAATGGCATTCTCTGTTGGCCTCGGATGGGAGTTTACCAGCCTCGGGTGGGCGAGGTGGTAAAATACCAGCCTAGTGTGATGCCAGAGACCAGGGAAAATAAAGTGGCAAGGAAGCTAACTCAGTACATAATTATTAATGCTCGCCTGTTCGATTAAATATGAAATATTGGACAGCAATGGGCCAGAACAAAGAACAAAGTATAGCACAGGCTCTTCAGCATCTCCAGACCTGCGCCCGCCATAACTAAACTAAGAAAAAACCTTCTGCCCTCACTCAGTCCGTACCCCTCTACTCCCTCCCTATTCATGTTCCCATCCAGATGCCTCTTAAATGTGCCTGCTTCCACCACCGCGCTCCAGGCACCCACCACTCTCTGCGTGAAAACCTTCCCCCCACACATCTCCCTCCAACCTCCCCCCTCTCACCTTGAACCTGTGCCCCCTTGTAATTAACACCCCCACCCTGGGAGGAAAAAAGTTTCTGACTATCCACCCTGTCCACGCCTCTCATAATTTTGGTAGTAGCCTAGCTGCATTAATCGCGAGGCTATTCATCCAGAAACTCAGCTCATGTTCTGGGCACCCGGGTTCGAATCCCGCCACAGCCGATGGCAAAATTTGAATTCAACAAAATATAGGGGACTTCCTCCTTACCCCACACCGCGACCTGGCCCTCCAGCTGGAGGAGGGAGGGGGCGATGGAGGTGAAGCCTCTCAATCTGGACTTGCAAGCTCCTAGCTCGGAGACTGGCACCGTGTATATCTGAGAGACGGTTGGGTCTATAACACAATGCCTTGGTCCCTGCCTGTGGAGAGGCGACCACATCAGCATGGCATTCAAACTTCCCAGCACTAGATATCTCCAACATTGCTAAACGCAACTGGCTCAGGTCCAAACGTAAGGACATTTGTACTTGGTTTTGTTTGCAAGCTCCCGCTGGGAGTTGACTAAACTCACTGGCATCTTGTACATTCAGCACAGAGCCAGAGAATGTTCAGGCCCAGGGGTCAGAATTGATGGGACAGCAGAATAATCACAGACTCTACGGTGCAGAAGGAGGCCATTCAGCCCATCGAGTCTGCACCGGCCCACCCAGGCCCCATCCCCATAACCCCACATATTTACCCTCCTAATTGCCTAAGTGTCAATTTAGCATGGCCAATCAATCTAAACCACACATCTTTGAGGTGTGGGAGGAAACCGGAGCAGCCAGAGAGAACCCACGCAGACACGGGGAGAATGTGCAAACTCCACACAGGCAGAGGCCCGAGCTGGGAATTGAACCCGAGTCCCTGGCGCTGTGAGAAAGCAGTGCCACCATGCTATTCACACTTTCCCCCTGTCTACACATGCCCCATCACCCCAAAATTGTAAGATCTTCCTCCAACAGGGCTTTGATTTTGATTTATGGTCATAGATGTTTACAGCATGGAAACAGGCCCTTTGGCCCAACTTGTCCATGCTGCCTTTTTTTTTCAACTCCTAAGCTAGTACCAATTGTTCGCGTTTGACCCACATCCCTCTATACCAATCTTACCCATGTAATTGTCCAAATGCTTTTTAAAAGACAAAATTGTACCTGCCTCTACTACTACCTCTGGTAGCTCGTTCCAGACACTCACTACTCGTTGTGTCCCTCTGGACCCTTTTGTATCTCTTCTCTCTCACCTTAAACCTATGCCCTCTAGTTTTAGACTCCCCTACCTTTGGGAAAAGATATTGACTATCTAGTATCATCTTAGTACATCTTTTCTGCACTCTTTCTAGTTTAATAATATCCTTTCTATAATAGGGTGACCAGAACTGTACACAGTATTCCAAGTGTGGCCTTACCAATGTTTTGTACAACTTCAACAAGACGTCCCAACTCCTGTATTCAATGTTCTGACCGATGAAACCAAGCATGCTGAATGCCTTCTTCACCACTCTGTCAGCCTGTGACTCCACTTTCAAGGAGCTATGAACCTGTACCCCTCGATCTCTTTGATCTGTAACTACTTAAGGGGTGGTAGTTATAGGACGGATGTCAGGGGTAGGTTCTTTACCCAGAGGGTGGTGAGGGATTGGAATGCCCTGCCTGCTGCAGTTGTAAATGCGCCTAGTTTGGGGGCGTTTAAGAGATCCGTGGATAGGTTTATGGATGGAAAGGGATTGGTTTAGGTTAGAGGGTCATTGCTTTTTAACTGGTCGGCGCAACATCGTGGGCCGAAGGGCCTGTTCTGCGCTGTAATGTTCTATGTTCTATGTTCTGTCCAACCCCCTACCATTAGTGAGTCCTGCCCTGCACCAAAATTTGATTTGATTTGATTTATTATTGTCACATGTATTAGCATGCAGTGAGAAGTATTGTTTCTTACGCACGATATACAGACAAAGTATACCGTTCATACAGAAGGAAATGACAGGGTGCAGAATGTACTGTTACAGTCATAGCTAGGGCGCAGAGAAAGATCAACTTAATGCGAGGTGGGTCCATGTGACAAATCAGCAAACTGTCAGAAGAACAGAAGACCTCTAGAAGGTGGGAGTGCAAAGAAATGTCAGTCAGCTCATCATCTTGACATTTCAGTCCATTGACAACCACTTCAGTTCATTTCCACCCCCCCGCCCCGCCTCACTGATAATAATGTGCTGTTCTGCAAAATATATAATTACGCTAAACCCTTCAATTAGATGTTACAGGATTTGAGGATAACTTTGGGGAGAGTGCTGAGTCTCGCAGCTTGCAAAGGCGGTTGACCAAAGCACTTTGTCCTCCTCTTCTGATCGTTTGTCTGTCTGTAAGCGACTCAGGGGCCACAGCTTTGAGCTGTCGAACAATGCCCTGAAGGTCTTGCTTGAAGGGAAAGACCGTCCGGTCTTCTGCAAAGACTGTGTCAGGGAGAAAGGTTCTGTCAATCAAACTCCCCATTCATAAATCAGATTGCACTCCGTAAAAACAAAATGAAGCAGCAACTTCTATCAAACTAAACTGAGGAAAATAACCTGGCAATTGTTTGCGTTTGGCCCATATCCATCCATACCCATCTTACCCATGTAACTATCTAAATGCTTTTTAAAAGACAAAATTGTCCCCGCCTCTACTACTACCTCTGGCAGCTCATTCCAGACACTCACCATCCTCTGTGTCCTTCTGGACCCTTTTGTGTCTCTCCCCTCTCATCTTAAACCTTTGCCCTCTAGTTTTAGACTCCCCTACCTTTGGGAAAAGATATTGACTATCTAGTATTATCTTAGTAAATCCTTTCTGCACTCTTTCTAGTTTAATGTTATCCTTTCTATAATAGGGTGACCAGTGCTGTACGCAGTATTCCAAGTGTGGCCTTACCGATGTCTTGTACAACTTCAACAAGGCGTCCCAACTCCTGTATTCAATGTTCTGACCGATGAAACCAAGCATTGGTTGGTTGTGAGAAGAAAGACTTACAGAGACTTAATAAGAAGTCTCACAACACCAGGTTAAAGTCCAACAAGTTTATTGGGAATCACAAGCATTCGGAGTACTGTTCCTTCCTCAAATGATGGAGGAGCAGTGCTCCAAGAGCTCGTGATCCCAAATAAGAACATAAGAAATAGGAGCAGGAGTAGGCCATCTAGCCCCTCGAGCCTGCCCCGCCATTCAATGAGATCAAATAAACCATTCGAATAAACCTGCTGGACTTTAAGCTGGAGTTGTGAGACTTCTAACTGTGCCCACCCCAGTCCAATGCTGATATCTCCACGTTATAGAGATGCCAATTAATTTAATTTAATTTATTTAATTAATTAACTTAATTTGAAACTAAATTAGAAATTAGAAGCAGGAGTAGGCCATTTGGCCCTTCGAGCCTGCTCCACCATTCATTTTGATCATGGCTGTTCATCAAATCCAATATCCTGATCCCTCCCTTCCTCCCATATCCCTCGATCCCTTTAGCCCCGAGGGCTAAATCTAATTTCTTCTTGAATTCAGACAACGTTTTGGCCTCAACTCCATTCTGTGGGAGTGAATTCCACACATTCACCACCCTCTGGGTGAAGAAATTTCTCCTCACCCTCAGTTCTAAAAGGTTTACCCCCTTATCCTCAAACTATGACCCCCTAGTTCTGGATTCTCCCCACCATTGGGAACATTCTTTCTGAATCTACCCTGTCTAACCCTGTTAGAATTTTATGGGTGCGTTACATTGCATTTGCACAGCCCCTCAGGATGTCAGAAAGTGCTTTACATACAATGAAATACTTTATTGAAGCGTGGTCACTGTTGTGATGCAGAGAGCATGGCGGACAATTCACGCACAGCAAGATCCCATAAACAGCAATGTGGTAATGAATGATCTTGCGATGTTAATTCAGGGATAGAGATTGAGAGAGTGATTGTTGAAGGTGGCAGATGGGTGTCGTCAAGCGGGGCTGCTTTGTCCTGGATGGCGTTGAGCTTCTTGAGTGTTCTTGGAGCTGCACCCATCCAGGCAAGTGGGGAGTATTCCCTCACACTCCTGACTTGTGACCTTGTAGATGGTGGACAGGCTCTGGGGAGTCAGGAGGTGAGTTACTCCCCGCAATATTCCTAGCCTCCGACCTGCTCTCGAAGCTACAGCATTTATATGGTTGATCCAGTCCAGTTGGTCAATGGCAACCCCCAGATACCGATCACATTAGAATCATAGAATCCCTACAGTGCAGAAGGAGGCCATTTGGCCCATCAGGTCTGCACTGACCACAATCCCAGCCAGGCCCTATTCCACAGATTTACCTGAGCTAATCCCCTGGCACTAAGGTTCAATTTAGCATGGCCATATCTTTGGACTGTGGGAGGAAACCGGAGCACCCGGAGGAAACCCATGCAGACACAGGGAGAATGTGCAGACTCCACACAGTGACTCAAGGCCTGATTGAACCCGCGTTCCTGGCGCTGTGAGGCAGCAGTGCTAACCACTGTGCCACCATGCCGCCTTAGATGAGCTAGGTGGTGAGGTGGCTAATTTGAAGCACGGATACCAGCATGGACTAGATGGGCCAAATAGCCTGTTTCGGTGCTGTACATTGTATCTCACTCTAACAGTGAGGTATTTAATGTCCCTCCTTTCGGTTCTCATCCTTCAATGAAAACATTGCACACGCAACAGCAGAAATGTCTGAGAGTTACGTCCAGAAGGACAGCATGTGCTCTGAAGGAGAGGATTACTCAGAGAAAACCTTCCACGTTTACAGGGTGGTCCCCAGTGTTTCACAGTCAGAGAATCATTTTTGAACTGGTGTTAAGCGAGCATTCTATGCAAGGCACAGCTTCAGGGGAAGAAAGGAGATAAGTGACTCCATCAGCCTTTTTTTAGCAATATTGATTCAGGAAGAATTGGGAAGGGAGAGTCGGAGAATCCTTACAACACTACAGGGGCTTGATTCTGCTTTCCTATTAATAGCAGTGTGGACTTTATGCTTTTACACCCATCGCCACAGGCAGGCGGCGTGATGGCACAGCGGGTTAGCACTGCTGCCTCACAGCGCCAGGGACCTGGGTTCGATTCCCGGCTTGGGTCACTGTCTGTGTGGAGTTTGCACGTTCTCCCTGTGTCTGCGTGGGTTTCCTCCAGGGGCTCTGGTTTGCTCCCACAGTCCAAAGATGTGCGGGTTAGGTTGAACGGCCGTGCTAAATTGACCCTCGTGTCAGGAGGATTTGTCGGGTAGTTCCAGAATAGAGCCTAGGTTGGATTGCGGTCAGTGCAGACTCGATGGGCTGAATGGCCTCCTTCTGCCCTGTAGGAATTTTGCGTTCTAACCTCTCAGCCGACAGATAAGAACGTGGGAATGCTGGGATATGGGCTAGGAATAAGCCAATTGGGCCCCTCAAGCCTGAAACTCTTGTGAACACAGAACCAGTCGACCCAATCTCCCCTCACAAGATAATCCCACCAACCCCAGTATCAACCAAAGAACAGTCCAGCACAGGAACAGGCCCTTCGGCCCTCCAAGCCTGTGCCCATCATGATACCCTAACTAAAGTAAAATAACCTTCTGCCCTCACTCGGTTCGTATCCTTCTACTCCCTCCCTATTCACGTACCCATCCAGATGCCTCTTAAATGTTGTTAATGTACCTGCTTCCACCACCTCCTCTGGCAGCACGTTCCAGGCACCCACCACTCTCTGTGTGAAAAACCTCCCCCCGTACATCTCCCTTAAACTTTCCCCCCTCTCACCTTGAACCTGTGCCCCCCCGTGTAATTGTCACTCCCACCCTGGGGAAAAAGCCTCTGACTATCCACCCTGTCTCATCATTCTGTAGACCTCTATCAGGTCTCCCCTCAGCCTCCGTCTTTCCACTGAAAACAATCCTAGTTTATTCAACCTCTCCTCACAGCCAACACCCCCGAGACCAGGCAACATCCTGGTGAACTTTCTTTGCTCTCTCTCCAAAGCTTCCACATCCTCCTGGTAGTGTGGTGACCAGAACTACACGCAATACTCCAAATGCGGCCTAACCAAGGTTTTATATAGCTGATTTCTCAACTCTTGTGCTCAACGTCCCAACTGATGAAGGCAAGCATGTCATAGACCTTCTTCATCACCTTGGCCACCTGTATTAACAATCTTAGGGATCTGTGGATCTGCCCAGATGCCTTTGTATGTTAATGTTCCTAAGGGTTCTGTCCTAATAAACATCTGCCACACTCACTCTATGTCAAGCATAACCTTTCTTAGGGAGGGAGACCAACACTGCACACAATACTCCAGATGTGGTCTCACCAAGGCCCTGTATAACTGCAGTAAGAGATCCCTACTTCTGAACTCAAATCCTCTTGCAATGAAGGCCAACACACCATTTGCTTTCCTGAGTCCTTGCTGCACTTGCCTCTCCACTTTCGCTGACTGGTGTACAAGGACACCCAGATCCCTCTGTACATCCACACTTCCCAATATATCACCACTTACATAATACTCTTCCTTTCTGTTACCCACACTGAAGTGGGATAACTTCGTATTTACCCACGTTTTACTGCATCTGCCATGTGTTTGCCCACTCACTCAACCTGTCTACATCAACTTGAAGCCTCCTTACAATTCCACCCCATTTTGTGTCTTCAGCAAACTTGGAAATATTACACTTGGTTCCCTCATCCAGGTCACTTATGTGTATTGTGAACCGCTGGGGTCTAAGCACTGATCCCTGTGTTATCTCATTAGTCACTGCTTACCACTCGGAAATAGCACCATCTATCCCCACTCTCAGCTTCCTGTCTGTCAACCAATTCTCGATCCACGCCAATACATTACCCCCAATCCCACATGCTTTAGTTTTGTCCATACCCTTAGTTTCTTTATTACGTAGTAATCTATTAATCTCTGCCTTGAACGTAGAACATTACAGCGCAGTACAGGCCCTTGGGCCCTTGACGTTGCGCCGCCCAGTGGAACCAATTTAACCACCCTCTAACAACAGATTCCACAGCCCGTCTGGAGCAGAGAATTCCAAAGACTTACCACCCTCTGAGTGAAGAGATCCCTCCTCGTCTCAGTCCCAAGTGGCCAGCTTTTCATTCCCCGACTATTCCTCCTGGTGACAGCACATCATTCCCTCGGAACCGCTCACACAACACAGTGTGGGGGGGGCGCGTCTCAAACTCACAACCCTCTGGCTCCCACTCTGACTGAGAAGTGGCACCTTATGTGGCCCGGTGTCCCAAAGCATTTCACAGACAATGAGTGAATTCGAGACGAGGTCATTGCTGTAGTGTAGTAAACACGGCAGACAATGCGTACACAGCAAGCTCCCACAAATAGCAACATGCTAATTGTAATAACTTCAAGGAAGTGATGGATTAGTAGTATTATCATGGTTGGTGGTGGAATTCAAATTCCATATTAAAAATATCTGGAATCGGAAGTCTACAGAAGACCATGAAACCATTGTCAATTGTCGGGAAAACCCATCTGGTTCACTAATGCCCTTTAGCGGAGGAAATCTGCCATCCTTACCCGGTCTGGCCTACATGTGACTCTGATCCAAAGAGTACAAAGAGCAACCCAGCACAGGAAACAGGTCCTTCAGCCCAACAAGCCCGCGAGGCCACCTCAACAAAGCATTTTCCTACACCAATGGTACCCCTAATGTAGCCAGATTCAGGGGAGAATAGTGTAGGGTCAATTTGGTACACCAATCAGCCTGAGAGCACGTCTTTGGGGTGTGGGAGGAAACCGGAGCGCCCGGAGGAAACCCACGCAACCACAGGGAGAATGCGCAAACTCCCGCAGACACAGGCCCAAATCCATGTATCTGCACAGCTAGCAGTGATAGTCACTGAGCTGCTGTGGTGCCCATCTGCTGGTCCAGGTTTAAGCACACACACCGACACGAAGTCCTAGGCCACTCTCGAAACATCCAAGAGCAGCCCACGCACTGCCCACCGTGAGCATGCCCCTCGTTTGACAACAAGGTGGGCCGACACCTGTGGATTAAAAGATACAAAACATTAACATGTAGTATTACATTTCCAGTATCGACCCGAGGCTCTGACCCTATTTAATACCCCCTACTATAACCCTCCATCCCTGTTTCGCTCATGTGTCTGTCTAAGTAAACCTTAAACAAGTCCAACGTGCCTGCCTCCACCACCTTACTTGGTAGCGCGTTCCATACCCCCACGACCCTCTGCGTGAAAACCCTTCCTCTCATATCCAAATTATACTTCTCCCCCCTCACCCTTAGCTCGTGACCTCTCGTAATAGTTGTCCCCAATCTAGGGAAATGTCGTTGACTCGCAACTGCCCTTGGGCAACTAGGGACGGGCAATAAATGCTGGCCAGCCAGCGACGCCAATGTCCCGCAAATGAATAAATAGACTCCAACAGTAAACACAATGATTTATTACAGCTACAAAAAACTATTTACAGAGAGTTTTAAATTGTCTTTCTATGCTCAGCTCTGGGATCCAATTGCAGGGTCAAGTCTGCAGTCCGATTCCAGTGAAACTCTATCTCCGTGTGGACTGGTTTTTTACATGACTCCTCCCCCAGAGAACATCCCTCCGAGGGGCTCTTGCTACAGTTAAGACCAGATTATTTGCTTTGTGATGTTGGTTGAGGGGCAAACATTGGCCAAGATGCCAGCGGGAAAGCCTGTCCTCTGCTTCAAATGGCCTTCTTGGGTCGTCTACCTCCATCTTTGATGGTAGACTTCCGATTAACGCCTCATCCAAAATGGCTGCACCTCCAACAGTGCAGCACTCCCTCCGTGCGACATGGGAACATACAAATTAGGAGCAGGACCTTTCGAGCCTGCTCCAACACTCAGTAAGATCATGACTGACCTAAGCATAGAAACATAGAAGATAGGAGCAGGAGGAGGCCATTTGGCCCTTCATGCCTGCTCTGCCATTCACTACGATCATGGCTGATCATCCAACTTAATAGACTAACGCTGCTTTCTCCCTCGCACATCTCCTCTAAACTTTTCCCCATACATCTTAAACCCATGTCCCCGAGTACTTGACTTTTCTACTCCAGGAAAGAGCATCTGACTATCCACTCTGTCTCTGCCTCTCATAATCTTGTAAGCCTCTATCAGGTCTCCCCTCAACCTCCGTCGCTCCAGTGAGAACAAACCAAGTTTCTCCAACCTCTCCTCATAGCTAACACCCTCCATACCAGGCAACATCCTGGTAAATCTTTTCTGTACTCTCTCCAAAGCATCCACATCCTTCTGGTAGTGTGGCGACCAGAATTGAACACGATATTCCAAGTGCGGCCTAACTAAGGATCTAAAAGCTGCAACATGACTTGCCAATTTTTATACTCAATGTCCCGAACGATGAAGGCAAGCAAGCCTTCTTGACTACCTTTTCCACTTGCGTTGCCACTTTCAATGATCGGTGGACATGTAGGCCCAGATCCCTCTGCCTGTCAATACTCCAAGATGTTGTAGGACTCCCAAATCCTTTTGCATTTCCAGTTTGACAGGTAGCTGAAAGAAACGGGGAAAGAGGATTGGGGCAACAGAATGGGAACGTGAAGAGGATGAACGCAAACATGGACTGGGTGGGCCGAAGGGCCTGTTGTCCATCACCGTGTTGCTTGGCAGCAGTTATTGCCGTTTACGTCAGGTTTGGAGTGTCAAAAATATGACAGAGTGAGAAGTTAGCAAAGGTTAATTGCAGGCCGTACAGTGAGAGCATTTGCTTTGAAATTACTTTGAGTGGAGAAGCATTAACCTTTTATTTAATGAGCCATTGGGACTGTCTCTTGCTCACAGCAGCCAGCCTGCCCACCTGATTGATAGCGTCAATGCCAATACTTGGAGACCATGTTTATGCTTTGGGCAGATGCCCATCGCAGATTACACTGGGACTCCCCAGGTTCATTTTCTCAGCCTATTACGCAGAGAAAAGGTGAAACGGAAGACATTCGCAATGTTCTGAGGGTCAAACAGGCCGCGGGAGAGGTGGCATTTCCGTTTTGAGGCCTTCTCCAGAACTCAAAGGTGTGACAGAAAAACAGGACTTGAAAATCCAGAAGGATGTGGAGGCTTTGGAGAGGGTACAGGAAAGATTTACCAGGATGTTGCCTGGTATGGAGAGCATTAGCTAGGAGGGGAGATTGGAGAAACTTGGTTTGTTCTCACTGGAGCGACAGAGGTAGAGGGTCTACCTGATAGAGGGCTACAAGATTATGAGAGGCATGGACACAGTGGATTGTCAGAAGCTTTTTCCCAGGGTGGAAGAGTCAATTACTCGGGGGCACAGGTTTATTGTGCGAGGGGCAAGGTTTAAAGGTGTACGAGGCAAGGCTTTTGCACAGAGAGGCGGCACGGTGGCACAGTGGTTAGCACTGCTGCTTCACACCTTCAGGGTCCTGGGTTCGATTCCCGGCTCTGGTCACTGTCTGTGTGGAGTTTGCACATTCTCCTCGTGTCTGTGTGGGTTTCCTCTGGGTACTCCGGTTTCCTCCCACAGTCCAAAGATGTGCGGGTTAGGTTGATTGGCTGTGCTAAGAAATTGCCCCTTAGTGTCCAGGGATGTGTAGGTTAGAGGGATTAGTGGGTATAATATATGGGGGTAGGGCCTGGGTGGGATTGTGTTCGGTGCAGGCTCGATGGGCTGAATGGCCTCTCTCTGCACTATAGGGTTCTATGATCTAGGTGCAAGTTGTCTTTAGATTAATATATTTAATCCAACTGTCTCACAGCCGAGAGCGGAATCTTAAGGGGTTTAGGTGAAACCTCTTGCGGCCTGTTTATTAATTCATTTTATTCTCAGTAAAATTAGCAGAAAGTGGGAAATGATTGACTGAGTCTTTAAAATGTTTGGAACAGGGTGGCACGGCAGCACAGTGGTGCCAACGCTAATGTTACAAGTGCCCACCTGAAGGTTTTGTACCTGAGTGCTCAGGGCACTCGAAACCAGGGATCAAGGGATACGGGAGGAAAGGGAGGAATCAGGATATTGAGTTTGATTATCAGCCATGATCAAAATGCAGGTTCGAATAACCTCCTGCTGATTCTAATTTCTGTCCACACAGACTTTCTTCTTCGATAGAATCCAGAGATTCCTGCAGTGTAGAAAGAGGCCATTCAGCCCCACTGAATCTGGACCAACTTTCTCAAAGGGCGCATTACCCAGGCCCACCCCTCTGTACTATCCCCCCTTGACCATTTACCATGGCTGATCCCCCTAACCTACCCATCTTGGGACACCAAGGGGCGATTTAGTCTGGCTAATCTTTGGAGTGTGAGAGGAAACTGGAGCACCCGGAGGAAGCCCACGCAGACACGGGTTATTGAGTTTTACAGCCCCCCCCTGCCAGGGGGATGGGGGCGGGTGAGGGGCATGGAAGGGTCCGCTGACCTGGATTTTACAGTTTCGGGAAGTGCGAGGCCATTAAATCCCGTCAGGAATCATAAAATCCCTGCAGTACAGAAGGAAGCCCATCGACTATGCACTGACCACAATCCCACCCAGGCCCTATCCCCATAACCCGACACATTTACCCTGCTACTCCCCCTGAAACTAAGGGGCAATTTACACGGCCGATCAAGCTGACCCGTAAAACTTGGGGATACGGGAGCAAAGGGAGGAAATCCACACAGACAGTGATCCGAACCCGGAACTGAACACGGGTCCCTGGCACTGTGAGGGACACAGACAGTGATCCGAACCCGGAACTGAACACGGGTCCCTGGCACTGTGAGACACACAGACAGTGATCCGAACCCGGAACTGAACACGGGTCCCTGGCACTGTGAGACACACAGACAGTGATCCGAACCCGGAACTGAACACGGGTCCCTGGCACTGTGAGACACACAGACAGTGATCCGAACCCGGAACTGAACACGGGTCCCTGGCACTGTGAGGGACACAGACAGTGATCCGAGCCCGGAACTGAACACGGGTCCCTGGCACTGTGAGACACACAGACAGTGATCCGAGCCCGGAACTGAACACGGGTCCCTGGCACTGTGAGACACACAGACAGTGATCCGAACCCAGAACTGAACACGGGTCCCTGGCACTGTGAGACACACAGACAGTGATCCGAGCCCGGAACTGAACACGGGTCCCTGGCACTGTGAGACACACAGACAGTGATCCGAACCCGGAACTGAACACGGGTCCCTGGCACTGTGAGACACACAGACGGTGATCCGAACCCGGAACTGAACACGGGTCCCTGGCACTGTGAGGGACACAGACACTGATCCGAACCCGGAACTGAACACGGGTCCCTGGCACTGTGAGACACACAGACAGTGATCCGAACCCGGAACTGAACACGGGTCCCTGGCGCTGTGAGACACACAGACAGTGATCCGAACCCAGAACTGAACACGGGTCCCTGGCGCTGTGAGACACACAGACAGTGATCCGAGCCCGGAACTGAACACGGGTCCCTGGCACTGTGAGACACACAGACAGTGATCCGAACCCAGAACTGAACACGGGTCCCTGGCACTGTGAGACACACAGACAGTGATCCGAGCCCGGACCTGAACACGGGTCCCTGGCACTGTGAGGGACACAGACAGTGATCCGAACCCAGAACTGAACACGGGTCCCTGGCACTGTGAGACACACAGACAGTGATCCGAACCCGGAACTGAACCCGGGTCCCTGGCGATGTGAGGCAGCAGTGCTAACCACTGTGCCGCGCTTTGATGCTGTTCCAATCTTCTAAAAAGACTTCAGTCGATCATTTCCCACTTTCTGTCAATTGCACTGTGAATAAAATTAAATAATAAACAGTCCACAAGAGGTGTTAACTCATTTTCTTAAGCGTTCGCTTCAGGATGCGAGGCAGTTGGATTAAATATATTAATCAATGCGTAAATTGCACCTATAATGACTGTCATTAGGATTTGCAGAAGCAACATATCCTTCTGTTCCTTTATCCCCTCTCTGTGCTCTGCTTAAAAGCTTCGATCGTTCTTGTGGTAGCAAGTTCCAACCACTCTCTGTATAAAGAAATTTCTACTCACTTCCTGTTGGATTTATTTCTGCGTATCTCACATTTGCTGGATTAGATTTGCCCCCACAAGGAAGCATCTGCTCTATGTTTCCCCCACTCCCCCCCCGATCAAACTCTTTGGTAGTGTCGAAAGCAGTTCGCCAACCCCAGCCCCCTACCCCCACCCCCAGAGAACGGACCCTGTTCAAAGTCTTGAAGCCGGAATTATCCTACAAAGGGGTTACAGCAGAATAAGAGGCGAAAAGCTTTCACCTGCATCGTGCTTTTAGGGTTATATTCGCCGGAGTTGAGGGGAGGGGATCTCATAGGAACTTATAAAATTCTAACAGGATTTAGATAGGGTGGATTCAGAAAGAATGTTGCCAATGGTGGGGGAGCCCAGAACTGGGGGAGTCATAGTTTGAGGATAAGGGGTAAACCTTTTAGAACTGAGGTGAGGAGAAATTTCTTCGCCCGGCGGGGTGGCGAATGTGTGGAATTCAGTCCCACAGAAAGTAGTAGTGGCATCAAAGTGGGGGATCGCGAGGATGATTACATACTTGCTGCACTCCAGACTCGGCGCGTTTAGGGTCGCTTTGGGGTTGCCAGCAGGGGTTAGGTGGGCACTGCCAATGAGAGTTGCATCGGGGCTGCTAGCTAGTGTTGGCGAGGTTGGGGGGGGTGCGTGCAGGGGGGTGGTAGTCATCATGCGCGATTTTCCATCTGCGCTGGCCCCAAAAGCCGGAAAAAATATTTGGATGAGCACTTGAAATATCTTAACATCCAAGAGTATGGGACAAGTGCAGAAAACTGGGATTGGCATGACTTTAGTGGTAGATTTGTCAGTGCGGGCCGAAGGGCCTTTTCTGCATGGTATAGCCCCATAGGTAGAATTTTCCTGTCCCACCTTCCACAGGAATCGCGGTGGGTGGGACACTGACCACGCAAAGATCTGTTGACCTCAGGTGGGATTTTCTGGCTTTGGGGCCAGCGCAGATGGAAAATCACCTTGATGCCATTCTTCCATTTTCTCTTCAAACCGCTTGCAGTTTGGAATGGAGCTAACACAGCGTTAACTCTCCAGTGTACATAATTTTGGCTCAAATCTTCAGCCCTTGTCAAAAGGGCCTCTTCCTGCGCTGTACTGTTCCTTTCTATATTCACTCATGTGACATTCTCCCCTTAATCTGGCTTCCAATGGGGGGGTACCATAAGCATAGACATGGGTCAAGGGTGGAGGAGGAAAAACACATTGTTAAGATGGCGGCGTGGGCTCGTTGGGCCGAAGGGCCTGTTTCCCGTGCTGTGTTGTCCTTTGACATGGGCGTCACTGGCTGGCCAGCATTTATTGCCCAACCCTAGTCACCCTTGTCCAGGGCAGTTAAGAGTCAACCACATTGCCGTGGCTCTGGAGTCACATATAGGCCAGACCGGGTAAGGATGGCAGATTTCCTTCCCTATAGAGACATTAGTGAACCAGATGGGTTTTTCTGACAATTGGTGATAGTTTCATGGTCATCAGTAGATTCTTCGTTCCAGATATTTTTTATTAAATTCGAATTCCACCATCTGCTGTGAAGGGATTCGAACCCAGGCCCCCAGAACATTAGCTGAGTTTCTGGGTTAATAGCCCAGCGATAATCCCACTGGGCCATCACCTCCCCATGCATCAGTGCAGGCTTGGTGGGCCGAAGGGCCTGTTCCTGTGCTGTACTGTTCTCTGTTTCTTTCTTATCTCCAGTGTCAGAAGGGTTGGAAGCCAAAAAAACACAGAGATAAAATAATTGGCAATAGATCAAGGGATAAGACAAGGAGAGTTTTTTTTTCCATAACTAATGGCTGTGACTTGGAACAGACAGCCTGAGATAATGGTGGAAGCAAATTCAATAAGTTTGAAAAGACAATTGGATAAATTCTTGAAGAGCAAACAGTTGTGAGGGTAATTAGATAGTTCTTTCCAAAGGACAGCACTGACTGATTGTCTCTACACACTGTAACATTCAACAGTAGACTTCTTTCCAATATTGTTCCATGGGCGCTAACCATTGCTGGCAAGGCCAAAGTTGTTGCCTATTCACAGGTGCCCTTGAATCGACTGACTTGCCAGCCCATTGCACAGGGCAGCCAAATGAACCTGAAGGCACGTGTATTTTAGGCCCAGATAAGGCGATAGATTTCCTTTCCTGAAAGATTTGGTTAGGCAGATGGATATTTACAACAATTGATGATGGTTGTCCAGGTTTCCATTGCTGAGAATTGCTTTATATTCAAGATTTATGTTGTAAACAGCAGAGCACTTCGGAACATTGACATACAGAGGGATCTGGGCGTGCAGGTCCACAGTTCCCTAAAAGTGGCAACACAGGCAGCCAAGGTGATGAAGAAGGTCTATGATATGCTTTCCTTCATCAGCTGGGACACTGAGTACAGGAGTTGGGAAATCATGTTACAGCGATAAAAAAAGCCTTGGTTAGGCTGTATTTGGAGTATTGCGTGCAGTTCTAGTGACCACACTACCAGAAGGATGTGGAAGCTTTGGAGAGAGAGCAAAGAAGGTTCACCAGGATGTTGCCTGGTCTCGAGGGTGTTGGCTATGAGGAGAGGTTGAATAAACTAGGGTTGTTTTCGCTGGAAAGACGGAGGCTGAGGGGAGACCTGATAGAGGTCTACAGAATGATGAGACAGGGTGGATAGTCAGAGGCTTTTTCCCCAGGGTGGAAGTGTCAATTACACGGGGGGGCACAGGTTCAAGGTGAGAGGGGGAAAGTTTAAGGGAGATGTACGGGGGGAAGTTTTTCACACAGGGAGTGGTGGGAGCCTGGAACGCGCTGCCAGAGGAGGTGGTGGAAGCAGGAACATTAACAACATTTAAGAGGCATCTGGATGGGTACAGGAATAGGGAGGGAATAGAGGGATACGGACCGAGTGAGGGCAGAAGGTTTTCTTTAGTTTACTTAGGGCATCATGAACAGCACAGGCTTGGAGGGCCGAAGGGCCTGTTCCTGCGCTGTATTTTTCTTTGTATTTAATAATAAAACCTCATTGGCTGTCACAAGCTGAGTTGGACAGATTTTTGATGGACAAGGGAGTGGAGGTTTATTACAGATGAGCAGGCTGGAGTGTGGAGTCAGATCAGCCGTGATTATACTGAATGGCAGAGCAGGCTCAAATCTCCAAATGTCCTGTCCCTGCTCTTATTTCATACTTTCCTATGTACCCGTTAGGTGAGGTCAGAGGTTAAGAGTTCACACTCGGCATGGGTCATAGAGATTGACAGCATGGAAACAGGCCCTTCGGCCCAACTTGTCCATGCCTCCCCTTTTTTTTAACCCCTAAACTAGTCCCAATTGCTCCCATTTGCCCCATATCCCTCCATACCCATTTTACCCCTGTAACAGTCTAAGTGCTTTTTAAAAGACAAAGTTGTACCTGCCTCTACTACTGCCTCTGGCAGCTCGTTCCAGACACTCACCACCCTCTGTGTGAAAAAATTGCCCCTCTGGACCCTTTTGTATCTCACCCCTCTCACTTTAAACCTATGCCCTCTAGTTTTAGACTCCCCTATCTTTGGGAAAAGATATTGACTATCTAGCTGATCTGTGCCCCTCATTATTTTATAGACCTCCATAAGATCACCCCTCAGCTTTCTACGCTCCATGGAAAAAAAGTCCCAGTCTATCCAGCCTCTCTTTATGACTCAAACCATCAAGTCAAAGTTCAAATGGTATCTTCTTAAGAAACCTCACTGAACAATATCGATCAGTGTCAGAGTGCCACTAAGGGTTAACAAGGAGAGACGGGGAGAGGAGTAAAATCTGGTATTAGTCATTAGATGAGGCTGAGATCTGCATTCTGAAAGCTCGCTGTTACAGAGTGGAAAGCCACCAATTGTATATCCCATCAGCTTCACAGCTTGGCTTGCTTGATATCATTCGCCAATTTATGCAGATTATAGGTTTAACATTCTGCGCATATATTAAAGAAAGATGTTATCTTTTAGATCTCACCTTAATTTGTGGCCTTTTTGGGACCTGGAGGTTTTGGAGGGAGTACAGAAAAGGTTTACCAGGATGTTGCCTGGTATGGAGGGCATTAGCTATGAGGAGAGATTGAATAAACTGGGACCGTTCTCCCTGGAAAGACGGAGGCTGAGGGGGCGACCTGATCGAGGTTTATAAAATTATCAGAGGTAGACATAGGGTGAGCAGTTGGGAGCTTTTTTCCCAGGGCAGAAATGACAGTTACAAGGGGGCACAAGTTCAAGGTAAAGGTGAAATGTTCAGTGGAGATGTGCGGGGGAAGTTTTTTTACACAGAGGGTGGTGGGGACCTGGAATGCACTGCCAAGTGAGGTGGTTGAGGCAGACACGTTAGCGACTTATCTGGATAAACATATTAAGAGACAGAGAATAGAGAGATATGGGCGGTTAATCTAGATAGAACGATGTGATCAGAGTAGGTTTGGTGGTCAGAAGTGCCTGTTTCTGTGCTGTACTGTTCTTTGTTCTTTGTTTTCTCACTGTAGAGAGTGGTGGGTGCCTGGGACGCGCTGCCAGAGGCGGTAGTGGAATATTAGCAACATTTAAGAGGCATCTGGATGGGTGCATGGATAGGGAGGGAATAGAGGGATACAGACCAAATGTTAGAGGAAGATCTGCAATGAGGCACCATATTTGATATCCTTTGTGTGGGCTGAGGCAGATTTTTTGCTTGATTTATTATTGTCACATGTATTGGGATAAAGTGAAAAGTATTGTTTCTTGCACACTATACAGGCAAAACATACCATTCATAGAGTACATTAGGGAGAAGGAAAAGAGAGGGTGTAGAATGTAGTGTTACAGTCATAGCTAGGGTGTAGAGAAAGATCTGCTTAATATATGGCAGGTGCATTCAAAAGTCTGACAGCAGCAGGGAAGAAGCTGTTCTTGAGTCAGCTGGTACATGATCTCAAACTTTTGTATCTTTTTCCCGACGGAAGAAGGTGGAAGAGAGAATGTCCGGGGTGCGAGGGGTCCTTAATTATGCTGGCTGCTTTACCGAGGCAGCGGGAAGTGTAGACAGAGTCAATGGATGGGAGGCTGGTTTGAGTGATGGACTGGGCTACATTCACAATTCTTTATTGTTTTTTGCGATCTTGGGCAGAGCAGGAGCTATTCCAACCTGCGACACATCTGGACCTTTGACCCGGAAGCAATATAGTAAGGAAAATCTAATTCCGTTTAAATGGCTGTGGAATCTGTTGTTGCTTTTACGAGTGTTTGAAAAGGACTTTGAAGAGTTTGCATCAATTTTAAAGAGATCAGTTGTCATTTACTTGGATAATCAGATTCACTGATGCATGTGGCCTAGCAACCCTTGCCCTCAAGGCAATACCAACAGGAAATCAGGGATGCCATGTTGTTAGACACAAAGGAGAGCTGAAGAAGAAGGTGATCAGGATGCAGACACCAACACAGTGACGACTGAAATAGAAATTGCTGCTATAAAGAAGCCACGATGTGGAGATGCCGGCGTTGGACTGGGGTAAACACAGTAAGAAGTCTCACAACACCAGGTTAAAGTCCAACAGGTTTATTTGGTAGCAAACGCCACTGGCTTTCGGAGCGCTGCCCCTTCGTCAGGTGAGTGGAAAGCAGCGGCAGGGGAAGAACAGAGACGGCACATTCATACAGATCTGTGTGTATGACACAGTTAAAATGGACAGGCAGAGGACAGGCTCAGAGCAAGGATTGTGAAAAGGACAATTCCACTGATTTGCTTCAATCTTAGTAAGAAGTCTCGCAACACCAGGTTACAGGTTTGGGGCAAACCAGGTTTGGGGCAAACCCCAAAATCTTGTGGGTTTACTATCAAATAAACCTGTTGGACTGTAACCTGGCGTTGTGAGACTTCTTACTGTGTTTACCCCAGTCCAATGCCGGCATCTCCACATCATGGCTTCAATTTTGCCAGAGCTGTTTAGTGAAGTTTCTGAAAAGGTTAGATAAAGGAGTCTCTGGGGAATCTGTGCAAACAAAACTGTCATGATTCTAACTAAGGAGGTTTGGGTGACAACCGTCTCCAGGGAACTCGAATGATTGAAGTTATTGCTGAAGTTAACTCAAGGGCAACATGCACGGTGGCACAGTGGTTAGCACTGCTGCCTCCCAGTGCTAGGGACTGGGGTTCAATTCCAGCCTCAGGCCACTGCCTGTGTGGAGTCTGCACATTCCCCCCATGTCTGCGTGGGTTTCCTCCGGGCGCTCCAGTTTCCTCCCACAGTCCAAAGATGTGCGGGTTAGGTTGATGGGTCACGGTAAATTGGCCCTGGAATCAGGGGATTAGCAGAGTAAATATGCGGGGTTATGGGAGCAGAGCTTGGGTGGAATTGTGGACGATGCAGGCGCGATGGGCCGAATGGCCTCCTTCTACACTGTGTGAGGAAAAGCAAGAGATCTGACGTACCGGAGGCTGAGCTGGAAAGGCTGTGAGACTGCACGTGGCATCGCATTTGTGGCGGGGGGGAGCGATGGGGATTTATTCATTTACAGGATTGTGGGCAAGGCTGGCATTTGTCGCCACCACTAATTGCCCCTTGAGAAGGTGAGCTGCCTTCTTCAGCCAGTGCAGTGGGAGGCAGTGGTGTTGCCTCTGGACTAGTAATCCAGAGACCCAGGGTAACGCGCTGGGGACCCGGGTTCGAATCCCGCCATGGCAGATGGCGAAATTTGAGTTCAATAAAAATTCCGGGATTAAAGGTCTAACGTTGACCGTGAAGCCATTGTTGTAAAAGCGCAAGTGGTTCGCTAATCTGGAGAAACAGCCTGTTATTCCATGACTAATTTACAGACCACACGGGCTGTAATTTGCATTGTTAATAAATGTCTGGTTTGGATGTGTCAAAGTGAAAGTTGCAGTCTGATTGGTCACATCTCCATTTGGTTATTTTGGTTTGCGGTTCCCCCCACAGGGCAGTCGTAACGACGTCCAAGAGCCATCTAATTAGAACATCATGCTCTTCCCTCAGTTACAACGCTTTAATTAACCTGTACAGTCAGAGGCACAGATGCTCCCAGCTTCAGGCAGACTGCCAGTGACAGGCAGCTTTGAATATGAAGCTGTCGCAACGTCTTACCGTTTGCCACGGGGAGGCAACCAGCTGGAAAATCCTGGGTTCCGGGAAACCAAAACAGTGGTTAGCGCTGCTGCCTCACAGCGCCGGGGACCCGGGTTCGATTCCGGCCTGTCTGTGCGGAGTCTGCACATTCTCCCTGTGTCTGCATGGGTTTCCTCCGGGCGCTCCGGTTTCCTCCCACAGTCTGAAAGACGTGCTGGTTAGGGCGCATTGGCCGTGCTAAATTCCCTGAGTAGGCGCCGGAGTGCGGCAACTAGGGGATTTTCACAGTAACTTCATCGCAGTGTTAATATAAACCTACTTGTGACGTGAATAAATAAACTTTTCTTCCACTTTTAAAACTATCGTTCTTTAAAGAAGATTGCCGATTAGACCTCAGCTGGCATCTGCTCAATTCTGGGCTTCAAACTTTAGGAAGGATGCCAAGGATAGGGAGATGAGGCAATGGAGTGAATGGCCTCCTTCTGCATTATAGGATAAAGAAACGTTTGGAGGGTTATAGGGAAAGGTGAGGGGAGTGGCTGTTTCAAAGAGCTGGCACTGGTATGATGGGCCAAATGGTCCATTTCTGTACAATCCTGTGATTTCCTAAGGCTATTGTGTCAGATGTCCCTTCAAGGTCACAGCTGTTGGGAGAAATAATTATCACAGAGTCTATACAAAGTAGAAGGAGGCCATTCAGCCCATCGAGTCTGCACCGACCATAACCCCCACCCAGACTCTATTCGCGTAACCCCACACATTTACCCTAATCCCTTGACACTGGGTTCAATTTAGCATGGGCAATCCACCTAACCCGCTCATCTTTGGATCATGGGAGGAAACTGGAGCACCTGGAGGAAACTCACGCAGACATGGGAATCGAACCCGAGTCCCTGGCGCTGTGAGGCAGCAGTGCTAACAACTGTGCCACCGTGCCACCCAGGAAAATGAAGGTGGAGATCGAGTTTTTGGAAGACGCTGTTCGAATAGCCTTAGTGAGTTGGTGCAATGGATCTTGAAGATGGTACACACAACTGCCATCATACAGTGGGTGGCACGATGGCACAATGGTTAGCACTGCTGCTTCACAGAGCCAGGGACCCAGGTTCAATTCCCAGCTTGGGTCAATGTCTGTATGGAGTTCTCCCCATGTCTGCATGGGTTTCCTCCAGGTGCTCCAGTTTCGTCCCACAGTTTGAAACACCTACTGGTTAGTGCCTTGACAGGCACCAGATTGTGGTGACTAGGGGAAATTTCACGGTAACTTCATTGCAGTGTTAATGTAAGGCTTACTTGTAACTAATAAATAAACTTTACATAGGGTTCAATTCCCAGCTTGGGTCACTTTGTGTGTGCGGTTTGCACATTCTCCCCGTGTCTGCGTGGGTTTCCTCCGGATGCTCCAGCTTCCTTCCAAAAGACATAAGAACATAAGAACATAAGAAATAGGAGCAGGAGTAGGCCATCTAGCCCTTCGAGCCTGCCCCGCCATTCAATAAGATCATGGCTGATCTGTCGTGGCTCAGTTCCACATTCCCGCCCTCTCCCCATAACCCTTAATCCCCTCTCTTATCAATAACCCATCAACCCGCTTTTTAAAAATATTTAGCGAGGCAGCCTCCACCACTTCAACGGGCAGAGAATTCCATAGATTCACCACCCTTTGAGTGAAGAAGTTCCTCCTCAACTCCGTTCTAAACCGCCTCCCCCTTATCTTGAGGCTGTGCCCCCTAGTCCTACTGTCTTTTTTGAGCGGGAAGAGTCTCTCCACCTCTATCCTATCCATCCCATTCATCATCTTATACGTCTCAATGAGATCTCCCCTCATTCTTCTAAACTCTAACGAGTACAAGCCTAGTTTATTCAGCCTCTCCTCATAGCTCAACCCCCTCAACTCCGGTATCAGCCTAGTAAACCTCCTCTGCACTCCCTCCAGGGCCAAAATATCCTTGCGCAGGTGCGGCGCCCAAAACTGCACACAGTACTCCAGCTGCGGCCTCACCAATGCCCTATACAGCTGCAGCAAGACCTCCCTACTTTTATATTCAATCCCCCTCGCGATGAAGGCCAGCATCCCATTCGCCTTCCTGATCACCTGCTGCACCTGCAAGCTGGGTTTTTGCGACTCATGCACAAGGACCCCGAGGTCCCTCTGCACGTGCCTTGACTGTGCCAAACTCTCCCTCAGTGTAACCCGAACAGGCGCCGGAGTGTGGCGGCTAGGGGATTTTCACAGTAACTTCATTGTGGTGGCGGAGGTTGTGAATATTGATGGTGGCGGGTGAAGCAGACTGCTTTGTCCTGGGATGGTTTAGCGCTGCTGGAACGGCAGCCCATCCCGGCGAGTGGAGTGGAATGATCTGGATATTTCCCCGCTTTCTCGGTGGACCAGGTGCGCTGGAAAGATAATTCACTTGGCTTCCAATAATCACAGCTCGGAAAATGATGCTATTTGTTACTGTGGCCCAGCCACGGAGAGTGAGCGAGCCAAGAGAAAAAGAAGACCCTGAGGTGAAATAAGAAGTATCAATAACCATCTCCTGTGAGGGCTGGGAGAACGAGAGCCAGTTTGTCGCACTGTGCCAGAGTGATCACCATCACTCATTATAACACTTTGCGTTACAGCACCTGCACAATGCCAAAAACAAACAAATCCCAAACTTATCCTCTGTCCGTTTTTATCCCACTCCTCTCCTGAACATAAGAAATAGGAGCAGGAGTAGGCCATCTAGTCCCTCGAGCCTGCCCCGCCATTCAATAAGATCATGGCTGATCTGAAGTGGAAGGCACTGGGTGAGATTCTCCAGCCTCCCACTGTGTGTTTCCCGCCAGAGGGAGGTGACACATTGTTCAACGCTACTATTCCCCTCTCCAAACTCCGTGGCCTTATCCTCGGTTCCTCCCTCTGCGACTGGATCCTGAACTTCCGAACTCACGGACCACAATCAGTCAGGATAGGCAACAACACCCCCTCCGCGATCATCCTCAACATCGGTGCCCCACAGGCTGTGTCCTCAGCCCCCCTACTATACTCCTTATACACCTATGACTGTGCGGCCAAATTCCCCTCCTATGCAATTCTCAACTTTGCTGATCACAGTAGTGGGTTGGATCTCAAACAATAATTAGACAGAGTTACAGGAATGAGATAGAGAATCTGGTGAACTGGTGCGGCAACAATAATCTCTTCCTCAATGTCAACAACAGGAAGGAGATAGTCATCAACTTCAGGAAGTGTAAAGGAGAACATGCCCCTGTTTACATCAATGGGGACCAAGTGGAAGGGGTTGAGAGCTTCAAGTTTTTAGGTGTCCAGATCACCAACAACCTGTCCTGGTTCCCCCCCCCATGCCTTTAATGGGACAAACCCCAGCACCAAGGAGCTTCATGTCAATGTCTTCAAGACGAACTTTGGCACCAAGCCACCCAGGGGGATATTAGGACAGGCCTTCAAATATTTGGTCAAAGAATGTGCTCTTAAGGAGTGTCTTAAAGGAGGAAAGCAAGGCAGTGTGATAGAGAGGGTTAGAGCAGCAATTCCAGAGCTTCAGACTAAGACACCTGATGGTACAGTCACCAACGGCGGAGCAACGAAAATCAAGGCTGCTCAGGAGACTAGAACTGGAGGAGTGCAGTTATCCCAGACAGTGTGAAGCTGCAGGAGATTACAGAGTTAAAGAGCGGCACGGTGGCACAGTGGTTAGCGCTGCTGCCTCACAGCGCCAGATTCGATTCCAGCCTTGGGTGACCCTCTGCGTGGAGCTTGCAGGTTCTCCCAGTGCTTGCGAGGGTTTCCTCCGGGTGCTCCGGTTTCCTCCCACAGATGTGCAGGTTGGGTGGATTAGCCATGTTAAGTTACCCCTTAGTGTCTAAAGATGAGAGATTAGGTGGATTGGCCACGCTAAATTTTGATTCGACTTATTACTGTCATGTATTATCAACCGGTGAAATGTATTGTTTCTTGTGTGCTATACAGACAAAACATACTGTTCATAGAGAAGGAAACAAGAGAGTACAGAATGTAGTGTTACAGTCATAGCTAGGGTGTAGAGAAAGATCAATTTAGTGCAAGGTAAGTCCATTCAAAAGTCTGACAGCAGCAGGGAAGAAGCTGTTCTTGAGTTGGTTGATACATGACCTCAGACTTCTGTATCTTTTTCTCGATGGAAGAAGGTGGATGAGAGAATGTCCGGGGTGCATGGATTCCTTAATTTTGCTGGCTGCTTTTCCCGAGGCAGCGGGAAGTGTAGACAGAGTCAATGGATGGGAGGCTGGTTTGAGTGATGGATTGGGCTACATTCATGACCTTTTGCAGTTCCTTGCGGTCTTGGGCAGAGCAGGAGCCCATACCAAGCTGTGATACACCCAGAAAGAATGCTTTCTATGGTGCATCTGTAAAAGTCGGTGAGAGACATAGCTGACATGCCAAATTTCCTCAGTCTTCTCAGAAAGTAGAGGCATGGGTGGGCTTTCTTAACTATGGTATTGGCATGCAGGGGGTGGGGGGGTGGGGGCGGTGGGGAACCAGAACAGGTTGTTGGAGATTTGGACACCTAAAAACTTGAAGCTCTTGAATATTTCTACTTCATCCCTCTGAAGTCGATGACAATCTTCTTCATTCTGTTGACATTGAGGAAGAGATTATTGTTGTCGCACCAGTTCACCAGATTCTCTATCTCATTCCTGTACTCTGTCTCATCATTGTTTGAGATCCGACCCACTGTGTTGGTATCACCAGCAAACTGCCCCTTAGTGTCCAAAGATGTGCAGGTTAGGTGGATTGTCCATGGTAAATTGGCCCTTAGTATCCAAAGATGTGCAGGTTAGGTGGATTGGCCATGCTAAATTACCCTTAGTATCCAAAGATGTGCAGGTTAGGTGGATTGTCCATGCTAAATTACCCTTAGTATCCAAAGATGTGTAGGTTAGGTGGATTGGCCATGCTAAATTACCCTTAGTATCCAAAGATGTACAGGTTAGGTGGATTGGCCATGGTAAATGTGTAGGTTTATCAGGATAGGGTGAGGGAAACGGCCTAGGTGTGGTACTCTATCAGAGAGAGTCGGTGCAGACTCGATGGGCCAAATAGCCTCCTCCTGCTCTGTAGAGTTTGTCTAAATCCCCTTGAAAACAACAGCAAGTATTTGGGGGGGAGGAAAATTAACACGTCTCCAACACAAGGGGTGCTACCCCTCCCCCAGATTTTCAATAATAATGTCCCACCAACACTTTAATTTTCAGACGAAAACTTTGGAAAAAGGGTTGGGTTAAATTCAATTCTTTTCTGCAGATTCACTCATCTTCTTGCAGACCTTAAAATGGGAACACTCATTCCAGCCACCTCAGCTTCTGAAATCCGCTTGTATTTATTCTCTGCTCCATTAAAAAAAAATGATTAAAGCTTTATTTATTGAACAACTACCCGTGGCTTTTAGCGTGAAATTCTGTTGATTAAAAACAAATTTAAAAGTAAAGGTAGCTGTACGGAAACAATTTAATTGTGCTGGAGGCACATTTAAACCTGGCGATGAGTAGGTGCAGCTCAAAGGTGGTTTGCTTTTTTAACATTTCTTTTATAGAATGTGGGCGTCACTGGCTGGCCAGAATTTATTGCCCCTCGAGAAGGTGATGGTGAGCTGCCTCCTTGAACCGCTGCAGTCCCTGCGGTGTAGGCATATCCAGTAAGAAGTCTCACCAGGTTAAAGTCCAACAGGTTTATTTGGTTTCAAACGCCACTAGCTTTCGGAGCACTGCTCCTTCATCGGGGAAGGACTCACCTGGACTTTAACCTGGTGACTTCTTATTGTGTTTACCCCAGTCCAACGCCGGCATCTCCATACCGTGTAGGTATGTCCACAGTGCTGTGAGGGAAGAAATATGACCCAGCGACAGTGAAGGAATGGCCGATATATTTCCAAGTCAGGATGGAAAGAAAAGCTTACTTATTCGTCACAAGTGAGGCTTGCATTAACACTGCAATGAAGTCACTGTGAAAATCCCTCAGGCGCCACACTCCAGTGTCTGTTCGGGTACACTGAGGGAGAATTTAGCATGGCCAACCCACCTAGCCAGAAACCAAAAGAGAAGACGCTGGAAAATCTCAGCAGGTCTGGCAGCATCTGTAAGGAGAGAAAAGGGCTGATGTTTCGGGTCCAGATGACCCTTTGTCAAAGCTGGGCAGGGGAACGAGCACATTGTCAAAGTTTTGACAAATGGCCACCCGGACTCAGGACATTAGCTCTTTTCTCTCCTTACAGACCTGCTGAGATTTTCCAGCATTTTCTCTTTGGGTTTCAGATTCCTGCATCCGCAGTAATTTGCTTTTATCCACCAAACAGCACGTCTTTCGGACTGTGGGAGGAAATCAGAGCACCCAGAGGAAACCCACACAGATACGGGGAGAATGTGTAAACTCCACACAGGCAGTGACCCAAGCTGGGAATTGAACCCAGGTCCCTGGTGCCGAGAGGCAGCAGTGCTAACCACTGTGCCACCTGACAATGATGGAAGATGCTGTTGAAGGAGCCTTAGTCAGTTGGTGCAGTGCATCTTGAAGGTGGTACACATGGCTGCCACCGTGCGTCAGGTCCAATTCCCACTGTGCCACCCAGTGGCTTGGAGTGGAACTTGCAAGGTGGTGTTTCCATAGAATCCTAGAATCCCTACAGTGCAGAAGGAGGCCATTCATCCTATCGAGCCCATGCTGACAACAATCCCACCCAGGCCCTACCTCATAGCCCCATATATTTACCATGCTAGTCCCCCTGACACTAAGGAGCAATTTTGCATGGCCAATCCACCTAACCCACACATCTTTGGAGTGCGGAAGAAAACGGGAGCATCCGGAGGAAACCCACACAGACACGGGGAGAATGTGCAAACTCCATACAGACAGTGACCCAAGCCGGGAATCGAACCTGGTCGCTGGCGCTGTGAGGCAGTAGTGCTAACCACTGTGCCACCGTGCTGCCCTTATGGAGGACAAGTACTCTGTAACGTGTCAGTTGCAGCCCTGTTACTAACAGTCTCACCTCGGAGACTAAAGATTTTGGGTTGGAGCGCTGTGGGAGTACACTGTCTTGTCATTGGGGTGAGGTGTTGTACTGAGACCCGGTCAATACAACGCCCTCTCTCTCATCTGTCTCCCCTTTCAATGCATTCCTGCTACATCATCGTAACTACACCACGTGCCAACTTTGCTGCAGATTCTTCCCGTTTGCTGGGTCAAGATGATTCTCCTGAACTCCCATCGGACTTATTAAGCAATAAAATAAATGAATACATTCAGCAGGTCTGGAGGCAGCTGTGGAGAGAGGAACAGAATTAATATTTCCAGTTCAAATGATCCTTCTACAGACCTGATTTATTGGGTGGAGTTTACGAGAAAAGTTCTAAGTGTCCAGCTAGCTGGAAATGGGAGAGTCGCAGATCTGGTTTTTGGGTGAGTGTTTACTCCCAATCTTGTGCACACAGTGCATGAAAAAATAGGTTAGACTGCTTCTAGCTTTTACAGGCAGTGGCAGCGTTAAACTTGGCAACTCGCGTCTTCAACCAGCGGAGGAAGCTATTGCTCATGTGCGAATCTCTGTGTCTGCACATGCGCAATTTCAGCAGCAGAGGCCTGACAGAGAGAGAAAGAGATAACTTGTCAGGCCTCTGCAGCTGCAGATAGCCTCAACTCAGCCTCCTCTTCTATGGCCGCTTGCAAGCCCCACGTCGCCTGGAAATATCACCCCCTCCGTCCCCTGCCGTTCAGATGGATCGCGATGCAGAGAGATAGCAGGACCCCCTCCCTCCCCCATCCCCCCAACCGATCACATGCAGAGCAGCAGCGGACTTACCCACCCCCACATCGATCGGGCCACCCTGGCCTGGATCTGACCCCTCTAGGCTCCGCCCCATATGCCCTGCCCCATTAGACTCAGTCCCTTCAGTTCCCGTCCCCTTCATGACCCCACCCTCTGACACTGCCTGGTGGGCAGTGCCATGGTGCCCGGGGGGCATTGCCAAGGTGCCAGGCCGGCAGTGCTAGGCTGGCTGTGCCCAAGAGTCACCTCCCTTTGCCCTCGTCCTCCCGAGGGGGCCTCAATGGCCTCAGTTGTCCCAGTGAGGCCAACATGACTATTCCCTGTTCATGGGAAGCAGGTGTTTTCCTTGCCGGACAGAACATCTCCCAGCCAGGCCATAAAGGCAAGCAAACCCGGACGACTGAACTCACTAGACATCTGGAAAACTTAATTTTAATAAATTTGAATAAATTATTCAGCCTCTCACCGGAAATGGGCGAGAGGTTGACCGCGCCAGAAATCCAGTTCTGGCAAGAATACGTGAGGCAGGAAATTGGGCGTGATCCTGGTTTCTCGGCCCTCCGCGCTACTTTACCAGCTTGTCCCACCCATTGATGGACAGGGCAAAGCAGTAAAATCACGGCCATTAAGTGACTATCTAATACTTACATGTTCTCGGCCAGAATTCTCCATTCTCACCCTCGGCTGGGATTCTCCAGCCCCGCTGCGCTTACTGGAGATTTGGCTGAGAGCCAAATGAGCAGTTCTCACTGGCAGGGGGTACAACACCAATGAAACCCACCCTGGCCTTGCCCGCAAAAATCTTTGCTGCATCTACCCAATCAATCCCTTTCACCATCGTGAAGAGCTTTGCCAATCCCTCAGTCGTCCCTTCTCCGGGAGAAAGTCTTCGCGATGGGTATAAGCTATTGATTCCGGCGTCATTCCAGTGAATCTTTTTATTTTTGCAATGCCTCAATGTCACTTTTGGAGACCAGAGCTGTTTGTGACGTTGTCTGTGGGATCTTGCTGTGCTCAAATTGGCTACTTTTTTTTCCCACAGCATTGCAACTGTTAGCCCACTTCAGAAATAATAAATTGGTGATAAAAACATTTTGGGGCACTAGGAGACTCAAAGGAATGGATGGATCATGGGGAACTCATTCAGAAATCCCTGAAAGCAGCAGAACAGGTGAGTAGGGTATTTAAGAAGGCATTTGGGACACTTCATTGTAGAAAGGACGTGATTGCACTAGAGAGGGTACAAGGGAGGTTCACCAGGATGTTGCCATGTGTTATGGTTCAGGTGAGAAACTCCAAAGCACTTTATGGAACCCGCTTTATGAGATGTTTCACTTCAGGTACGATTCAAATGACCCACTAGGGAGCTTTTATCAAACAAAGTTTATTCAGTGAGAAGTCTCACAACACCGGGTTAAAGTCCAACAGGTTTATGTGGTAGCACGAGCTTTTGGAGCGCTGCCCCTTCATCAGGTGAGTGGAGAGTTGGATTCACAAACAGGGCATCTATAGCTCATCCGCTTCATCCTGGACCCTTCACCGTCAACAATCAATTCTTTATCCAGACACACGGAACAGCCATGGGGACCAAATTTGCACCTCAATATGCCAACATCTTCATGCACAGGTTTGAATAAGACTTTTTCATCGCACAGGACCATCGACCGATGCTATACACTAGATACATCGATGACATTTTCTTCCTTTGGATTCTTGCCAAACAATCATTGAAACAACTACATATGACATCGACCACTTCCACCCCACCATCAGACTCACCATGGACTATTCTCAGGAATCAGTCACATTCTTGGACGCACACATCTCCATTAAGGACGGTCACCTCAGCACCTCACTGTACCGCAAGCCCACAGACAATCTCACAATGCTCCACTTCTCCAGTTTCCACCCTAAACATGTTAAAGAAGCCATCCCTTACAGACAAACCCTCCGTATACACAGGATCTGCTCAGATGATGAGGATCACGACAGACACCTATAGACTCTGAAAGACGCCCTCATAACAACAGGACATGGCGCTCGACTCATCGAACGACAGTTCCGACATGCCACAGTGAAAAACTGCGCCGACCTCCTCAAAAGACAAACATGGGACACAGCAAACAGAATACCTTTTGTTGTCCAGTACTTCCCCGGAGCGGAGAAGCTATGAATCTTCTTTGGAGCCTTCAACACGTCACTAATGAAGACGAACATCTCACCAAGGCCATTCCTATACCTCCACATCCCTACTATTTGCCTTCAAACAACCGCACAACCTCAAACAGACCACTGTCCGCAGCAAACTACCCAGCCTTCAGGAAAATGACACCACACAACCCTGCCACAGCAACCTCTGCAAGATGAGCCAGATCATCAACATGAATGCCATCATCTCACATGAGAACACCATCCATCAGATACACGGTGCATATCTTACAACGTGGCCAAACTTGTCTACCAAATACGCTGCAGGAAAGGATGCCCCAAGGCATGGTACATTGGGGAGACCATGCAGACGCTACGACAATGGATGAATGAACATCGCTCGACATTCACCAGGCAAGACTGTTCCCCTCCTGTTGGGGAACACTTCAGCGGTCAAAAGCATTCAGCCTCCAGTCTTCGGGATAAGCATTCTCCAAGGTGGCTTTCACGACACACGGCAATGCAGAGTCACTGAGCAGAGACTGATAACCAAATTTCAAACACATGAGGATGGCCTCAACCGGGATCTTGCGTTCATGTCACAATTCCTATAACAATTTGCCTGGGCTTGCAAAATCCTCCTAACTATCCTGGCTTGAGACAATTCATGCCTCTTTAACCTGCACTTAAGCCTCTTTCCACTCATATTGTCTGTACCTGAAAAGATTTGATTACCTGTTAAGACTCGCACTCTAACCATTATCTTGTAATTGAGTCGGTGTCTATCTATGCCCTGTTTGTGGAACAAACACTCCACTTACCTGATGAAGGAGCAGCGCTCCAAAAGCTCGTGCTACCAAATAAACCTGTTGGACTTTAACCTGGTGTTGTGAGACACCTCACTGTGCCCACCCCAGTCCAATGCTGACAACTCCACATCAAGGTTTATTTAAAAATATAGTTAACATATATGGAGCAAAAATTAGTGAGGACTTTTATCAATTACATGTCAAAATAAAACAACCGCAGTAATGTATAACCTTTAACCAATATATATTAGATGTTCCAATCAAGCCAATCCCATAGACAAAAATTTTCACAGGTTTAACACAGGCTAATGCTCACGTGATACTGGAAATCCAGTTTCCTGGAGCAATTGCAGATTTCAAATTATCTTGAAAACACAAAGCAGTTTGTAGTCAGATCAGCTCCCTAAAACACAGATAACTAGGCTTGTACTCGTTAGAGTTTAGAAGAATGAGGGGAGATCTCATTGAGACGTATAAGATGATGAATGGGATGGATAGGATAGAGGTGGAGAGACTCTTCCCGCTCAAAAAAGACAGTAGGACTAGGGGGCACAGCCTCAAGATAAAGGGGAGGCGGTTTAGAACGGAGTTGAGGAGGAACTTCTTCACTCAAAGGGTGGTGAATCTCTGGAATTCTCTGCCCGTTGAAGTGGTGGAGGCTGCCTCGCTAAATATTTTTAAGAAGCGGGTTGATGGGTTCTTGATAAGAGAGGGGATTAAGGGTTATGGGGAGAGGGCGGGAAAGTGGAACTGAGCCACGACCGATCAGCCATGATCTTATTGAATGGCGGGGCAGGCTCGAAGGGCTAGATGGCCTACTCCTGCTCCTATTTCTTATGTTCTTATGTTCTTATGTTCTTTACTGCAGCATGGCAGCAAGCTTTTCTTTCAGCTAACTGGGAAATCTTCAAAGGAAAACAGAGAAAAATACAGACCTCTTTTCCAGCTTGCTCCTAAGACGACCTCTAACACTGCAGCCAAATTGGTTTGGCAGCTGAAAAACATTGGTCGCCTGACCTGTCTACAATGACATCGCCCAAGGATGTGTCCATGATTAAAAAAAAACTTGTAAAGAGACACTGGCATCACCCTGGGATGGAGCATTCGAGCTGTACAGAGAGAATGCACAGAGTTGGGTTGTTTTCCCTAGAGCAGAGAAGGCTGAGGGAGGACATGACTGAGATGTATAAGATTATGAAAGGCATGGACATGGTGAAAAGGTAGCAGTTGTCTCTTTGGTTGAGGGGTCAGTCATGAGGTGGCAGAGTTTTAGGACGAAGGGCAGGAGAGGGAATTTGAGAAAACATTTTTTCACCAGTGGGAATCTGGAATGCACTGCCAGGGAAGGTAGAACATAGAAATCCTACAGTGCAGAAAGAGGCCATTGGGCCCATCAAATCCACACCAACCACAATCCCACCCAGGCCCTATCCCCATATCCCTACATATTTACCCACTGATCCCTCTAACCTATGCATCTCAGGACACTAAGGGGCAATTTTTAGCACGGCCAATCAACCTAACCCACACATCTTTGGACTGTGGGAGGAAACCGGAGCACCCGGAGGAAACCCATGCAGACACGGGGAGAATGTGCAAACTCCACACAGACAGTGACCCGAGCCAGGAATCGAACCCAGGTCTCTGGAGCTGTGAAGCAGCAGTGCTAACCACTGTGCTACCGTGCCGTAGCAAAGGCTGGAAAATCTTACAATCTTTAAAAAGTATTTGGCTGCAACATCATAATATTCAAGGATATGGGACAAGGGCAGGAAAATGGGATTAGTGCGGTTTTAGTGGCAGTTATTATCGGTGCTGACTCGATGGGCTGAAGGGCATTCTCTGCGCTTTACGACTCAATGGCATTGTGGAAGGCGCTATATAAATGCAAGTCATTTCACTCATGCTGTTGACTCACCGAGGCCCATGTTTAAAGTTTATTTATTAATGTCACAAAAAGGCTTACATTAATGCTGCAAAGAAGTTACTGCGAAAATCCTCTAGTCGCCACGCTCCAGTGCCTGTTTGGGTACACTGAGGGAGAATTTAGCACGGCCAATGCATCTAACCAGCACGTCTTTCAGACTGCGGGAGGAAACCGGAGGAACCCGTGCAGACACGGGGAGAACGTGCAAACTCTACGTAGATAGTGACCCAAACTGGGGACTGAACCCAGATCCCTGGCACTGTGAGGCAGCAGTGCTAACCACTGTGCCTCCATGTCGCCCAATGTGGGCCACTATGTGCTCCGAACGTTAAACAATTTGAGATCTTCCTGTGCACAAATTGACTGCTGTGCGCTCTTCCGCAGAAAACAGTTTGAGGCCAAAGGAATTAGATTTGGTTCTTAGGGGCTAAAGAGGTCAAAGGCTATGGGGGGAAAAGTGGGAACAGGTTACTGAGTTGGATGATCAGCCACAATCTTAATGAACAGTAGAGCAGGCTCGAAGGGCCGAATGGCCTACCACTGCTCCTATGTTTGTATGTTCCTATGTTGCCTCCATTACATTTCAAAGCAAGCATCTTCTTAGCATAACCAAAAGAGATTCCAGATTTCAGATTCCAGCATCCCCAGTTATTCTGTCTTATCCACCTTCTTAGCGTATCCTGAAGACGTACAAATTCAGCTCACAGCATGGTGGCACAGCGGTTAGCACTGCTGCCTCACAGTGCCAGGGGCCTGGGTTCGATTCCCAGCTCGGATCTACGTGGAGTCTGCACTCTTTCCCTGTGTCTGTGTGGGTTTGCTCCAATTTCCTCCCACGTTCCAAATGATGTGTGCGTTAGGTCCATTGACCATGTTAAATTGCCCCTTAGTATCAGGGATTAGTAGGGTAAATATAAGGGGGTAGGGCCTGGGTGGGATTGTGGTCAGTGCAGACTCGATGGGCCAAATGGCCTCCTTCTGCGCTGTAGGGATTCTATGACGTCCTTTAGTTCTTTTGGCATTTGCTGACAGGTTTTGTTATTTTCTTGTGCTATTTTATTACTGAAAATCTCTTTCCTCTAGCTCCTGGGGCTGCCTCCCACATCTCCGGGCAGCAGACTGATTGGGAAGGTGATGTGCCAGATCGCTGCAGTATTGAAGCAATGCCTCGGACAGGTAGCTCCCCTTGTGGTGTGCTGTGTGAGTCACACAGAGCAGGCAGAGTTTCAGCTACAACACCTGATCTAACACTGCATCAGCCTGAACGCAGGCTGCATCAGCAGGCTGGGAACCAGCACGATTCAGTGAAGTGAATACATTGAGTATCAGCCACGAGGCTGTAATTCTCACGAGTACCAAGTGAGGAGGCTGGAAGTGTGACAGAAAGGCTATTAGAAAAAGCGGCCAGAAGCTGGGTCAAAAAAAAGAGGTTTTAAGGAGCGTCTTCAAGGAGAAGTGAGGCAGAGAGGTCTAGTTGTTCCTTTTGTTTGTTTTCTTCAACCACGCCATAGAATCGCTACAGTACAGAAAAAGGCCATTCAGCCCATCAAGCCTGCACTGATTCTCATAAACAGCATCTTACCCAGACCTGCCCTGCTCTCAATCTCCATATCCCACACATTTCCCATGGCTAATCCATCGAATTTATACATCTTGGGACGCTAAGGACAATTTATCATAGCTAATTCATCTAACCTATATATCTTGGGACACTAAAGACAATTTATCAAGGTTAATCCACCTAATCTGCATATCTTTGGACTGTGGGAGGAAACTGGAGCACGCGAAGGAAACCCATGCAGACACAGGGAGAACGCACAGACTCCACACAGTCAGTGACCCAGCACAGGAATCGAACCCAGTTCTCTGGTGTTGTGAGGCAGCAGTGCTAACCACTGTGCCACCGTACCAGCAAGTACTGTGCCAAGTTATAGAGTGGAATTATTTAGCTGTACTCACTCCAAGACCTGCCCAAGGTCAACAGATCTTTGCATGATCTTTGCCCCCCCACCCCCCCCACCCCCAACCTGCTACAATTTCCATGGCGGGGGGGAATGGGAAAAATCCAATTATAGAGTTTTACAGCACTAAAAGAAGGCCATTCGGCCTATCATGTCTGTGCCAGCAATCAAACACCCATTCATTCTAACCCCATTTTCCAGCACTGGATCCGCAGCCTTAGGTAAACACCCAGAGGTGACTGAGAACAGAAAATGCTGGGTAAACTCAGCAGGTCTGGCAGTATCTGTGGAGAGAGGGACAGTGTTTACATTTGGGCTCCAATATGGCCCTTCCACAGAACTGCATCAGCAGTATCTTGTTTGCATTCTGAGCTGAACGAAGCTGATTTCTGAGCTGTGATCTCAGAGTGGAGATCTTGGCCACTTAATATCTGAAACACAACAGTCAAACAAGGGCACATTCCCCTTGGCCAAGCCACCCAACCTGCACATCTTTGGACACCAAGGGGCAATTTAGCATGGCCAATCCACCTAACCTACACATCTTTGGACACTAAGGGGCAATGTAGCATGGCCAATCCACCTAACCTGCACATCTTTGGACACTAAGGGGCAATGTGGCATGGCCAATCCACCTAACCTACACATCTTTGGACACTAAGGGGCAATTTAGCATGGCCAATCCACCTAACCTACACATCTTTGGACACTAAGGGGCAATGTGGCATGGCCAATCCACCTAACCTACACATCTTTGGAACAAAGGGAGCAACTTAACATGACAAACCCACCTAACCTACAAATCTTTTTATGCTGTAAAACTATATGGGCGGCATTTTCCCATCTTGACCACCACAGGAACCAAAGCGGGGAGGGGTGGGGGGGGGGGGGGGGAGTGAGGTGGACCATGAAAAAGTCTGTTAACCTTGGGTGGGATTTTCCTGTCTTGGGGAGAGTGCAATTGGAAAATCCCACCCTATAACTTGGCACAGTGTTAGGACAGCACGGTGGCACGGTGGTTAGTACTGCTGCCTCACAATGCCTGGGACCTGGGTTCGATTCCCAACTTTGGGATAACTGCCTGTGTGGAGTTTGCACATTCTCCCTGTGTCTGAGTGGGTTTCCTCTGGGTGCTCCGGTTTCCTCTCACAGTCTGAGAGACTTGCTGGGTTAGGTGCATTGGCCGTGCTTAAAATTTCCCTCAGTGTACCCAAACAGGCGCTGGAGTCTGGCGACAAGGGGATTTTCACAGTGGCTTCATTGCCGTGTTAATGTAAGCCTACTGGTGACACTAATATATATAAAACTTTTTTGAAATCTTAGCAGGCTCAGTGGGCTGAATGGCCTCCTTCTAAACTATAGGGATTCCAGGATTCTTTTTACAAAGCAGGGAAAGTGTATCCCATTTATTAATGATCCCGCCCTCCGCAACTGTTATTGGTGAGAGGGGAGGCAGGTCTGCTTCCTGGTTGGTGTTTAGCATTGACAATCAGGAACAGGGACTGCATACAAGGGTGAAGAGTATCAAAGCTGGGCTCAGATCACAAGAGGCAGCTTTCAACACAACGGGAGGTTGAGAAACTTTATCCTGGCAAGGCAGTCCCTCCTCCGCTGCAAAGGTCAATTTCTTTTGCTGAGAGGTTGCTTCGGGAGGATGTTCCCTCTTTATTTGCCAGCTGGAGTGTCACCTTTGCAGAGGGGAGGATGATCAGCCGGGAGTGCAGGAGCATCATTCCCCCCACCCGCCTGAAAGCGGAAAGCCCGGCGAGCGGCGGCGGCGGCGCAACCGGAGCGCAATGAAGTTGGCCCAAGTTTCCGTGCTGGTCGCGGCGCTGCTGACCCAGGGTGGCATCCCGCGGGTAAGTCAGACCTTAACCCACCTTGCCAACCCTACCTGCCACCTCCACTGGGCTACCATTTAGCCCCTGTTAGCCTCAAACGCAGGGAGATGAGACAGAAAACCAGTGAACGTAGAAGTTTGGGCGGTAGCGCAGTGGTTAGCACTGCTGCTTCTCAGCATCTAGGGTCCTGGGTTCGGTTCCCGGCTCGGAGTCACTGTCTGTGTGGTGACAGTGCACGTCCTCTTCGTGTCTGCATGGGTTTCCTCCAGGTGCTCCGATTTCTTCCCAAAGATGTGCAGGTTAGGTTGGTTGGCCATGCGAAGAAATTGCCCCTTAGTGTCCAGGGATGTGCAGGTTAGAGGGATTAGTGGGTAAATATGTACAGATATGGGGGTAGGGCCTGGGTGGGGTTGTGTTTGGTGCAGACTTGATAGGCTGAAGGGCCTCTTTCTGCACTGTAGGGTTCTATGGTATGATATGGTACACTTATAGGGGTTTTCGCAGTAACTTCATTGCAGTGTCAATGTAAGCCTACTTGTGACGCTAGTAACTACAATACCTGCTATCACCTGAAATTTGGCTATATATAGTTGGAAATTTATTTGGGGCAGGCAAGAATTTTATGTATATCGTTTTATTAACCATTATTCTGCACGGTTGGTCAAATATATTTGTGTCCCTGGTACTGTGAGACAGCAGATTTAACCGCTTTGCCTCGGTGCTGCCCTTGTGTCTCCCGTGCCTGCCCTCTGAGCGCTCCCACAGTCCAAAAGATGTGCTGGTTAGGTGCATTGGCCATGCTAAATTCTCCCTCAGTGTAAGTATGTTTACATTCACACGGCAATGAAGTTACCATGAAAATCCCTTAGTCGCCACACTCCCGCACCTGTTCGGGTACACTGAGGGAGAATTTAGCTTGATCAATGCAACCTAACCAGCACGTCTTTCAGACTGTGGGTGGAAACCGGAGCACCCGGAGGAAACCCACGCAGACACGGGGAGAATGCGCAAACTCCGTACAGACAATGACCCAAGTCGGGATATGAACCCGGGTCCCTGGTGCTGTGAGGCAGCAGTGCTAACCGCTGTGTCACAGTGCTGCCCTGTGTCTCCCTCTGTCTACGTGGGTTTCCTCCGGGTGCTCCAGTTTCCTCCCACAGTCTGAAAGATGTGCTGGTTAGGTGCATTGGCCGTGCTAAATTCTCCCTCAGTGTAACCCGAACAGGTGCCGGAGTGTGGCGACTAGGGGATTTTCACAGTAACTTCATTGCAGTGTTAATGTAAGCCTACTTGTGACACTAATAAATAAACTTTAAAAGCAAGTGGTTTGTATTTTAATTACATTGTAACTGAATTTACTCCCTATCATTTCTTTTAATTGTTTCACTGTTGATAATTTTTTTTTCTGTTAGAATTGGTGGGTCCCACCTATATTCCCCCGAGGATAACTCTGGCTTTATGGTTTAAATCCCGATTGAAGCCTTTTCCCAGTTGGATTATTGGTTTGAGTGCCTCTGGGGTCAGAGCAACAAAGAACAGCTTGCATTGATATAGCACCCTCCCTGGCTGGAAACACAACAAGTGCTTCAGAGGAGAGTGCAGCATCAAGTCAGACAGCTGAAGGATCTTACAGCAGGAAGGTGAGATGGAAACACTAAGGGAAGGGAATTCAGAACTTGAAGCCCTTGCCAACTGATGTCACGTCCACCGGTGGTGCAGCAATGAAAATCAGGAACGCGTAAGAGGCCAGAATTAAGGGAGCTTAGAGATCTTGGGGGCATTTACAGAGCTGGAGGAGATTACAGAGACAGGGAATGGGATATCAGGAGAGCAGTCCCTGCACCATAGCCCCTTCCTGATTCCATTCCAAAATCCACCCATCCCCTTTACAGGAGAATACAAGAGTGAGGCTCCCACAGTGGAATAGCTTACTATGCAGGATGGACACTTCAGAGAGCTATGCAGACCTGCAAATTGCCCTTCCCAAGGGTAATTATAGAATCCCTGCAGTGCAGAAGAGGGCGTTTGGTCCATCGAGACTGCACTGACTCTCTGACAGCAAATCTTACCCAGTCCTCCTTCCCCCGCCCTATCCCCGTAACCCCACACACAATTACCCCGCCACACATCTTGGGATAATAAGGGGCAATTTAGCACAGCCAATGCACCAAACCTGCACATCTTTTAGATAGAGGTTTATAAGATGATGAGAGGGATTGATAGAGCGGATGCGCAGAGACTGTTTCCTCGGGTGGATGTAGCTGTTACTAGGGGGCATAACTATAAGGTTGATGGTGGGAGGTATAGGAGGGATGTCCGAGGTAGATTCTTCACTCAGAGAGTGGTTGGGGTGTGGAATGGACTGCCTGCTGTGATAGTGGAGTTGGACACTTTAGGAACTTTCAAGCGGTTATTGGATAGGCACATGGAGCACTCCAGAATGATAGGGAGTGGGATAGCTTGATCTTGGGTACGGACATAGCTCGGCACAACATTGAGGGCCGAAGGGCCTGTACTGTTCTATCTTTGGACTGTGGGAGGAAACCAGAGCACCCGGAGGAAACCCACGCAGACACGGGGAGAATGTGCAGACTCCACACAGACAGTGACCCAAGCCGGGAATTGAACCCTGGTCCTGGTGCTGAGAGGCAGCAGTGCTAACTAGTGTGCCACCGTGCTGAGATGGGCAATAAATGCTGGTTTAACCAGCAATACTGACATCCGATGCGTCATAGAACCCTACAGTGCAGAAGGAAGCCATTTGGCCCATCGAGTCTGCACTGACCGCAGTCCCACCCAAGCCCCATCCTCCTAACACCCATACACTTACCCCAGCTAGTCCCCCTGACACTAAGGGTCAATTTTAGCATGGCCAATCCACCTAACCCGCACATCTTTGGACTGTGGGAGGAAAGTGGAGCACCCGGAAGAAACCCATGCAGACATGGGGAGAATGTGCAAACTCCACACAGGCAAGCCGGGAATCGAACCCAGGACCCTGGCGCTGTGAGGCAGCAGTGCCAACCACTGTGCCGTCGTCCACAAAATACATTTTAAAAAGCTACCCGAGAAGCCAGTTGGTAATTTCAAGGAAGATAAGGAGAAAATCAAACTAAAAAGATGAAGATTGAACTCTGTGAGCGCGGGGCACATTTCCCTTTGGAAAGCGATCTGTCTCAGTGTGGGCTTTCAGTAGACATATTTGAGACAGACACCTATTTTTGGAATTGTTGGTGGGTATGTAACTGGGTTAATTGAAGGGTTAAGCTGAGTGATGCACGCGGCCTGCAGAGTGAATTTTGCACAGCGGAGGCAGGTAAAGCTAGGGATTGTTCAGGTTCATGAAGAATCCCTCAGCGCAGAGGGAGACCATTCAGCCCATTGTACCCGGAAGGACTAGCCAATAAATCCCCTGCCCTTACCCTATCGCCTGCAAATATTTCCCCTGCGAGTCTAAATGCAAATCCCTATCTGAAAGTTATTGTTGACCCTGCTTCTGCTGGGGATGAAGGGTTTGTTGTCCGGGCAAAGGTGGAGCAGTTTGGGCCTCTATCCGATGGAGTTTAGAAACACAGGAAATCGGAGCAGGAGGCCATTCGGCCCTTCGAGTCTGCTCCATTGCTCATTACGATCATGGCTGATCGTCCAGCTCAGTAGGTAGCCTGATCCCACCCTTCCCCCGTATCCTTTGCCCCAGGTGCCACCTTTAGCTGCTTCTTGGAAACATACAGGGAAGGATTTTTCCAATCGCCCCAAAACCGGAAAATCCTGCCCAAGGTCAACGGACCTTTGTTTTGACATCTGGTCAGCTCTTTCCTCGCCTTACAGATGCGGCCAGACCTGCTGAGATTTTCCAGCGTCTTCTCTTTTGGACCTTTGCATGGTCCACCTCCCCCCTGGCATCGCCCGCTATGATTACCGTGGCGGGCAGGACAGGAAAACATAATGTTTTGGTCTCATCTCCATTCTGTGATAGCAAATTTCACACATTCACCACCCTCTGGGTGAAGAAATTTCTCCTCACCTCAGTTCTAAAAGGTTTACCCCTTATCCTCGAACTATGACCCCTAGTTCTAGACTCCCCCACCATCGGGAACATTCTGAGATTGAGAGGTAATCTTATTGAAACATATAAGATCCTGAAGGGCGGATGTTGAAAGGATAATTCCTTTTTTAAGTTTAAGTTTATTTATTAGTGTCACAAGTAGGCTTCCATTAACACTGCAATGAAGTTACTGTGAAAATCTCTTTGTCGTCACACTCCGGCGCCTGTTCGGGTCCACTGAGGGAGAATTTAGCCTGGCCATTGCATCAAACCAGCACATCTTTCGGGCTGTGGGAGGAAACTGGAGCACCCGGAGGAAACCCACGCAGACACGGGGAGGATGTGCAGATTCCACGCAGACAGTGACCCAAGCCGGGAATCGAACCGGGTCCCTGGCACTGTGAGGCAGCAGCACTAATCTAGAACTAGGGGAGAGTGACGACAGTTTAAAAATAAGGGGGGCTCCCATTTAATGCAGAGATGAGAATTCTTTTTCTCTTAGAGGGTCATGAGTCATAGAATCATAGAATCTACAGCACGGAGACAAGCCCTTCTATGGTCCATGCCAACTAAAATGTCCATTGAAGCTAACCCCATTCGCTTGCATTTGGTCCATATCTCTCTGAACCTTTCCCATCCATGTATCTGTCCAAATATTATCAATGTCCCTACCTCCACCACTTCCTCAGGCAGCTCATTCCACACATGTACCACCCTCTGTGTAAAAAAAAAAAAAATTGCTCCTCAGGTTCCCATTAATCCTTTCCCCTCTTAATTCAAATCTATGCCCTCTAGTTCTCGATACCCAAACCCTGGGAAAAAGACTGAGCGCATTCGCCTTATCCATGCCTCTCGCAATATATTCCTCTGTAAGATCACCCCTCAGTCTCCTACGCTCCAAAAAAGTCCCAGCCTGTCCAATCTCTCCCTATAACTCAGTCCCTTGAATTCTGGCAACACCTTTGTAAATCTCTTCTGCCCTCTCTCCAGTTTAATAACATCTTTCCTATCGCAAGGTGACCAAAACTGAGTACAGTGCTCCAGGTGTGGCCTCACCAACGTCCTGTCTTTCAAACTCTCTTCCCCAGGGAGGTGGGAGTCACTGAATTTGTTTAAGATTGATAGATTCTTCACGAACAAAGAGATCAGTTACAGTCGGGACATAATGTAGTTTTATAAGACCCTGGTCAGACCTCTCTTGGAGTACTGTGCTCAGTCCTGGTCGCCTCTTTACAGGAAGGACGTGGAAGCTATTGGAAGGGCGCAGAGGAGGTTTACAAGGATGTTGCCTGGATTGGGAGGCATGCCTTATGAGGATAGGTTGAGGGAGCTCAGTCTTTTCTGCTTAGAGAAACAGAGGATGAGAGGCGACCTGATAGAGGTTTATAAGATGTTGAGAGGTATAGATAGGGTGGATTCTCAGAGGCTATTTCCCAGGGCTGGAATAGTCACTACGAGAGGACACAGGTTTAAGGTGCTGGGGAGCAGGTACAGAGGAGATGTTAGGGGTAAGTTTTTCACTCAGAGGGTGGTGAGTGAGTGGAATCGGCTGCCGTCGGTGGTGATGGAGGCAAATTCGACAGTCTTTTAAGAGACTTCTGGATGAGTACATGGGGCTTAATAGAATTGAGGGTTATAGGTAAGCCTAGTAGGTATGGATATCATCGGCGCAACTTGTGGGCCGAAGGGACTGTTTGTGCTGTAGTTTTTCTATGTTCTATGTTCTAAAAGATATTAGGGGCAGCTGGTACGTGGGTTTGAGGTCTCGATTGCATGAGCAATGATCTTTCTGGCGAGGGTGATAGATCCTGTGGTGCTATCCATTTTTTCAAGGGAGATTCTACTTACAGATCATTGAGGCGCCACAATTTGTGGGATCTTGCTGTGCCCAAATTGGTTGCTGTGTTCTTTATCACAAAAAAAACCAGTTTGAGGCCAAAAAACTTGTGTACGTTTCCAAGGAGTTAGATATGGCTGCTTGGGAGAACTACAGCACAAACAGTCCCTTGGGAGAAAGGGATCAAAGGATATTGGGGGGGGTTGGGGGTGGGGGGAGGAATGGGAACAGATTATTGAGTTGGATGATCAGCCATGAGTGATAGAGCAGGCTCGAAGGGCCGAATGGCCTACTCCTATTTCTAATTCATCCTAGAACCTTGGAATAGTATTGTGATACTGTACAGAAGAGGCTCCATCGAATCTGCAGCAAGAAACCTGCACCAAACCTTGGCTCATCCCACTTTCCAGCTTAGCCTGGAATGTTGTGACGTTTCAAATTCTCACCCACGTACTTTGTGAAGGTTCTGAGATTTCCCGCCCCTACTAAAGGTAAAGGCAAAAGTTGCCACAGTCCCAGAAGTTGCTCTCGCCTTTGAGCTTTGGGGGGGGGGAGCTGACTGGTGTTGGTTTAACCTGAGGATCACCACACCTCAGGTGAGGGACAAGCTTGCGATGGCGGGGCCTTCATTCATAACCTCTACCCTCCCAGGCAGCGCATTCCACACTCCCAACACCCTCTGGGTGAAAGAGTTTTTCCTCAAATCCTTTCCTGCCCCTCATCTTAAAAAAAATTATACCCCCTCGTTATTGACCCCTCAACCAAGGGGGACAGCTGCTTCCGACTCATCCTGCCCATACCCCTCATAACTCTGTACACCTCAATCCAAAGATGTGCGGGTTAGGTTGATTGGCCATGCTAAAATTGCCCCTTAGTGTCCTGGGATGTGTAGGCAAAAGGGATTAGCGGGTAAATGCGTAGGGATATGGGGGTAGGGCCTGGGTGGGATTGTGGTCAGTGCAGACTCGATGGGCCGAAGGGCCAGTTTCTGCACTGTAGGGTTCTATGATTCTATGAGTCAATCATCTCGACCTCCTTTGCTCTAAGGAAAATAACCCCAGCCTAACCAGCCTCTCTTTGTAGCTGAAACACTCCAGCCCAGGCAACGTCCTGGTGAATCTCCTCTGCATCCTCTCTAGAGGAATCACTTCCCTCCTATAATGTGGTGATCAGAACTGCACATAATATTCTCGCTGTGGCCTCACCAACACTTCGTACAGCTCCAACATTATTACTTCCTCGCTCTTGTACTCTGTACCACGACTGATAAAGGCAAGTGTCCCGTATGCCTTCTGAACTCCCCTATTCCTCTCTCCTGTCGCCTGTATGTTCTTGTGTTGTGGAGATGCCGGCGTTGGACTGGGGTAAGCACAGTAAGAAGTCTCCCAACACCAGGTTAAAGTCCAACAGGTTTATTTGGTAGCACAAGCTTTCAGAGTCCTGCTCCTTCATCAGGCGAGTGAAGAGTTGTGTACACAAACAGGGCATATACAGACACAAACTCAATTTACAAGATAATGGTTGGAATGCGAGTCTTTACAGGTAATCAAGTCTTAAAGATACAGACAGTGTGACTGGAGAGGGAGTTAAGCACAGGTTAAGGAGATGTGTATTCATAGAATCCTACAGTGCAGAAAGAGGCCCATCGTCTGCACCGAACACAATCCCACCCAGGCCCTACCCCCATATCCCTACATATTATACCCATTAATCCCCTCTAACCTACACATCCCTGGACACTAAGGGGCAATTTCTTAGCATGGCCAATCAACCAAACCCACTTATCTTTGGACGGTGGGAGGAAACCACAGCACCCAGAGGAAACCCACGCAGACACGTGGAGAATGTGCAAACTCCACACAGACAGTGACCAGAGCCAGGAATCGAACCCAGGGCCCTAGAGCTGTGAAGCAGCAGTGCTAACCCACTGTGCCACCGTGTCTCCAGCCAGGACAGCTAGTCAGATTTTGCAAGCCCAGGCAAGTGGTGGGGATTACAGATAGTGTGATATGAACCCAAGATCAGCCTCTGATCTTCGGGTAAGCGTTCTCCAAGGCGGCCTTCGCGACACACAATAGCGCAGAGTCGCTGAGCAGAGACTGATAGCTAAGTTCCGCCCACATGAGGACGGCCTCAACCAGGATTTTGGGCTCATGTCACAGCTTGCACTGCCAAATAAACCTGTTGGACTTAAACCTGGTGTTGTGAGACTTCTTACTATTCTAGTGTTCACATGCCCTTTGAAACAGGGATTTCCTGAGTCTTGCAATTTAGTAAGCTTTCCATGGGTGGCAGGGTGTCGCAGTGGTTAGCACTGCTGCCTCACAGTGCCAAGGACCTGGGTTTGATTCCCGGCTTGAGTCTGCACATTCTCCCCATGTCTGCGTGGGTTTCCTCCGGGCGCTCCAGTTCCTCCCACAGTCCGAAAGACGTGCTGGTTAGGTGGATTGGCCATGCTAAATTGGCCCTAGTGTCAGGGGGATTAGTAGGGTAAAGGCATGGCGTTGCAGGAATAGAACCTAGGTGGGATTGTGGTCAGTACAGACTTGATGGGCCGAATGGCCTCCTGTATTGTAGGGATACCAGTCGAGACCCAACCTCGGCAGCTTTTTGTCGGGGAGGGTTCCAGATTTCCTCTGATTTGTGTGGAAAAAGTAGTTTCTCGCATAATTCACTCCTGAAGTACTAAAGCGGGCTGTACGGTAGCAGTGGTTAGCACTGCTGCTTCACAGCTCCAGGGTCCTGGGTTCGATTCCCGGCTCAGGTCACTGTCTGTGTGGAGTTTGCACATTCTCCTCAGGTCTGCATGGGTTTCCCCTGGGTGCTCCGGTTTTCTCCCACAGTCCAAAGATGTGCGGGTTAGGTTGATTAGCCATGCTGAGAAATTGCCCCTTGGTGTCCAGGGATGTGTAGGTTAGAGGGATTAGTGGGTACAAAGTATAGGGATATGGGGGTAGGGTCTGGGTGTTCGGTGCAGACTCAATGGGCCGAAGGGCCTCTTTCTGCACTGTAGGGTTCTATGATGAACTTGATAAACTCTAATTGAGGATATGTGCCGGTTATTCTGAACTCTGCTATGAGCGGAAATGGTTTCCATTCATACCCTATCAAATCCTTTGATCACGTGTATCTTATCAATTCAGCTATGAACCCTTGGAATTGAGGTTGGGTTTATGCATCGACCTCCTGTACTGTAGGGACACTTTACTACCATGATCATAGGCACCGGGAGGCCCCGGGAAGTTCCGAAACTCCTGTGAGCACCATCTGTACCCAGTGTGGGCCGGCGGTGAAATTAGCGGACGTAGAAACAGGAAGATCAGCTTGCAACTGCAGCCTTTAGAAAGATGCAGCTTCTGATGGGTCTGTCATGTCTCCAGGTCTTGTGTACGCACTCAGACTGCGACATCGTACAGGAGATCACACGGCGACAAGAGGAATGTCACCAACAGCACAGCACGCACAATCAGAGCTCCGAGACAGGTGAGCATTGGGACGGACTGTTGCCCCTAAATGCCGTCACTCTTACAATGTGGGAAAAGTGGCAGCCATTTTCTGCACGGGATGATAGTGTAGTGATTTTGACTTGATTTATTACTGTCACGTGTAAGAACATAGAGTGAAAAATATTGTTTCTTTGCATGCTAAACAGACAAAGCATACCGTTCATAGAGAAGGAAAGGAGAGAGTGCAGAATGTAGTGTTACAGTCATAGCAAGGGTGTAGAGAAAGAGCAACTCATTGCAAGGTAAGTCCATTCAAAAGTCTGACAGCAGCAGGGAAGAAGCTGTTCTTGAGTCGGTTGGTACGTGACCTCAGACTTTGGTATCTTTTTCCCAATGGAAGTTTTTTTTTCCCGCTCAAAAAAGACAGTAGGACTAGGGGGCACAGCCTCAAGATAAAAGGGGGGCGGTTTAGAACAGAGTTGAGGAGGAACTTCTTCACTCAAAGGGTGGTGAATCTCTGGAATTCTCTGCCCGTTGAAGTGGTGGAGGCTGCCTCGCTAAATATTTTTAAGACGCGGGTTGATGAGTTTTTGATAAGAGAGGGGATTAAGGGTTATGGGGAGAGGGCGGGAAAGTGGAACTGAGCCACGACAGATCAGCCATGATCTTATTGAATGGCGGGGCAGGCTCGAAGGGCTAGATGGCCTACTCCTGCTCCTATTTCTTATGTTCTTATGTTCTAAGAGAGAATGTCCGGGGTGTGTGGGGTCCTTGGCTGCTTTGCCAAGGCAGCAGGAAGTATAGACAGAGTCAATGGAAGGGAGGTTGGTTTGAGTGATGGATTGGGCTACATTCACAACCTTTTGTATTTCCTTGCGGTCTTGTGCAGTGCAGGAGCCCATACCAAGCTGTGATACAACCAGAAAGAATGCTTTCTATGGGGCATCTGTAAAAGTTGGTGAGAGTCGTAGCTGACATGCCAAATTTCCTTAGTCTTCTGAGAAAGTGGTGGTACTATGATTGGACCAGTCATCCAGCAATTCAGGGCAATGTTCTGGGGACATTGGTTCAATTCCCACCATGGCAGATGGTGGAATTGAAATTCAATGAATAAAATCTGAAATTTCAAAGCCAGCGTTGCAACTGTGAAGAGGACAGTGTAGAATTTCAGAAGGACAGAGACAAGTTGGTGGAGTGGGCAGAGAGGCGGCCGGTGAAGTTCAATGTGGAGAAGTGCGAGGTGATGCATTTTGGTAGGAAGAACATGGGGAGACAATATAAAATAAAAGGTAAAATTCTAAAAGAGCTGCAGGAGCAGAGGGAGCTGGGTGTATATGCGTAGAGCATTGAAAATGGCAGGACAGGCAGAGAGAGCAGTTAGTAAAGCGTATAGTATTCTGGGCTTTATTAATAAGAACATAAGAAATAGGAGCAGGAGTAGGCCATCTAGCCCTTCGAGCCTGCCCCGTCATTCAATAAGATCATGGCTGATCTGTCGCTGCTCAGTTCCACTTTCCCGCCCTCTCCCCATAACCCTTAATCCCCTCTCTTATCAAAAACCCATCAACCCGCGTCTTAAATATATTTAGCGAGGCAGCCTCCACCACTTCAACGGGCAGAGAATTCCAGAGATTCACCACCCTTTGAGTGAAGAAGTTCCTCCTCAACTCCGTTCTAAACCGCCCCCCTTTTATCTTGAGGCTGTGCCCTCTAGTCCTACTGTCTTTTTTGAGCGGGAAGAGTCTCTCCACCTCTATCCTATCCATCCCATTCATCATCTTATACGTCTCAATGAGATCCCCCCTCATCTTTCTAAACTCTAACGAGTACAAGCCTAGTTTATTCAGCCTCTCCTCATAGCTCAACCCCCTCAACTCCGGTATCAGCCTAGTAAACCTCCTCTGCACTCCCTCCAAGGCCAAAATAGTACAACAGCAAGGAGGTTATGCTGAATTTATGCAGGACACTGGTTAGACCTCAGCTAGAATACTGTGTACAGCTCTACGTGCCACACTATAGGGAAGGTGTGAACACATTAGAGAGAGAGTGCAGGAGAGGGTGACAGGAGTGGTTCCAGGGATGGGAAACTTCAGCGATGAGGTTAGATTGGAAAGGGTTGGGATTGTTCTCCTTGGAGTGAAGAAGGTTAAGGGGGGATTTGATAGAGATATTCAAAATTCATGAGGGGGCTGGACAGAGTAGAGAGGGAGAAACTGCTCCCACTCGTAAAAGGATCGGGAATGAGAGGGTACAGATTGAAAGTGATTTGTGAAAGAAGCAAATGTGATGTAAGAAAGAACAGTGAGTGGTTGGGGTCTGCAATGTGCTGCCTGGAAGTGTGAATCTTTCAGGAGAGCGTTAGATGGTTACCTTAATGGAACCAATGTGCAGGGATATGGGCAGAAGGCAGGAGTATGGCACTAAGTCAGAATGTTTGTTTGGTGAGCCAGTATAGACACATTGGCTGCAATTTTACCACCCTGCTGCCAGGGAATCAGAGTGGGCGAGGAGCAGACAATGGGAAGGTCCATTGACCTCAGGCGGGATTTTACAGTTTTGGGATGAGCGAGGCCATAAGCTCCCACCCTATGGGCCAAATGGCCTCTTCCTGCACCGTAACAATTCTGTGATAGAGTCATAAAGGTTTACAGCATGGAAACAGGCCCTTTGGCCCAACTTATCCATGCCACCTTTTTTTTTAAAACCCTAAGATAATCCCAATTGCCTACATTTGGCCCATATCCCTCTATACCCATCGAACCAATGCTCTATCTAAATGCTTTCTAAAAGACAAAATTGTACCCTACTCTACTACTACTACCTCTGGGAGCTTGTTCCAGACTCTCACCACCCTCTGTGTGAAACAATTGCCCCTCTGGGCTCTTTTGTATCTCTCCCCTCTCACGTTTAACCTATACCCTCTAGTTTTAGACTCCTCTACCTTTGGGAAAAGACATTGACTATCTAGCTCATCTGTGCCCCTCATTATTTTATTGAACTCTATGAGGTCACCTCTCAGCCTCCTGCACTCCAGAGAAAAAAGTCCCAGTCTATCCAGCCTCTCCTTATAACTCAATCCATCAAGTCCCAGTAGCATCCTAGTAAATCTTCTCTGCACTCTTTCTAGTTTAATAATATCCTTTCTATAATAGGGTGAGCAGAATTGCACACAGTATTCCAAGTGTGACCTTACCAATGTCTTGTACAACTTCAACAAGACATCCCAACTGCTGTATTCAATGTTCTGATCAATGAAACCAAGCATGCTGAATGCCTTCTTCACCACTTTGTCCATCTGTGACTCCACTTTCAAGGAGCTATGAACATGTACCCCGAGATCTCTCTGTTCTGTAACTCTCCCCAACGCCCTACCATTAACTGAGTAAGTCCTGTCCTGGTTCAATCTACCAAAATGCAACAGCTCACATTTATCTAAATTACATTCCATCTGCCATTCGTCAGCCCGCTGGCCCAATTGATCAAGATCCTGTTGCAATTGGAGATAACTTTCTTCACTGTCCACTATGCCACCAATCTTAGGATCATCTGCAAACTCACTAACCATGCTTCCTATATTCTCATCCAAATCATTAATATAAATGACAAATAACAGTTGACCCAGCACTGATCCCTGAGGCACACCACTGGTCACAGGCCTTCAGTTTGAAAAACAACCCTCTACAACCACCTCTGGCTTCTGTCAAGAAGCCTATTTTGTATCCATTTAGATACCTCACCCTGGATCTCATAAGATTTAAACTTGTGCAACAACCTATTATGCAGAACCTTGTCAAAGGCCTTGCTAAAGACCATGTAGACAACATCAACTACACTGCCCTCATCTACCTTCTTGGTTACCCCTTCAAAAAACTCAATTAAATTTGTGAGACCCGATTTTCCACTCACAAAGCCATGCTGACTGTCCCTAATCAGTCCTTGCGTCTGTAAATGTTTGTAGATCCTGTCTCTCAAAATACCTTCCAACAATTTACCCACCACAGATGTGAGGCTCACTGGCCTGTAGTTCCCAGGCTTTTCCCTGCAGCCCTTTTTAAACAAAGGCACAACATCTGCCACTCTCCAATCTTCAGGCACCTCATCCGTGACTATCGATGATTCAAATATCTCTGTTAGAGGACCCGCAATTTCCTCCCACAATGTCTGGGATACATTTCATCAGGTCCTGGAGATTTATCTACCTTGGTGCAGTTTAAGACTTCCAGCACCTCCTTCTCTGTAATATGTAAACTCCTCACGACATCACTATTTATTTCCCTGAGTTCCCTAACATCCACGCTTTTCTCAACAGTAAATACTGATGAGAAATATTCATTTAGAATCTCACCCATCTCTTGTGGATCTGCACACAGATGACCTTGTTGCTCCTGAAGAGGCCCTACTCTCTCCCTAGTTACTGTTTTGCCCTTTTATGTATTTGTAGAAGCTTTTTGGATTCTCCTTTGCCTCATCTGCCAAAACAATCTCGTGTCCCCTTTTTGCCCTCCTGATTTCTCTCTCAACTCCACTCCTACACCCCCTGTACTCTTCAAGGGATTCACTTGATCCCAGCTGCCTGTCAAGTGCCTCTTTCTCCTTCTTGACCAGGGCCTCAATATCCCGAGTCATCCAGAGTTCCCTACTTCTGCCAGCCTTCACTCTAAGAGGAATGCGTTTACCCTGAACACTGGTTAACTCACTTTTGAAAGGCTGCCACTTGCCAGACATCCCTTTGCCTTCCCACAGACTGCCCCAATTAACTGTTGAAAGTTCCTGCCTGATACCATCAAAATTGGCCTTGCCCCAATTTAGAATTTTAATTTTTGGACCAGACCTGTCATTCTCCATAGCTTTCTTAAAACCAATAGAATTATGGTCACTGGTCCCAAAGTGATCTCTCACTAACACTCCTGTCACCTGCCCTTCCTCGTTTCCCAAGAGGAGGTCAAGTTTTGCCCCCTCTCTAGTTGGGTCATTCACATATTGAATGAGAAATTCCTCCTGAATACTCAACAAATTTCTCTCCATCCAACCCCTAATACCTCTAATAGTGTAGCTTCCCAGTCAATGTTGGGAAAGTTAAAATCTCCGACTATTACCACTCTATTTTTCTTGGAGCCATCTGTAATCTCCTTACATATTTGCTCCTCAATTTCCCGCTGACTATTTGGGGGTCTATAGTACAACCCTATCAAAGTGATTTCCCCCTTCTTATTTCTCAGTTCTACCCATATGGACTCAGTGGCCGAACCTTTGATATATCCCCTCTCAGTACGGCCGTGATGCTTTCCCTAATCAAAAATGCAACTGCCCCTCCTCTCTTACCTCCTGTTCTATCTTTCCTATAGCATCTGTACCCTGAAACATTGAGCTGCCAGTCCTGTCCCTCCCTTAGCCGTGTTTCAGTAATAGATATAATATCCCAGTCCCATGTGTCCATCCATGTCTTGCTGCAGCTGTATAGGGCATTGGTAAGGCCGCAGCTGGAGTACTGTGTGCAGTTTTGGGCGCCGTACTTACGCAAGGATATTTTGGCCTTGGAGGGAGTGCAGAGGAGGTTTACTAGGCTGATGCCGGAGTTGAGGGGGTTGAGCTATGAGGAGAGGCTGAATAAACTGGGCTTGTACTCGTTAGAGTTTAGAAGAATGAGGGGAGATCTCATTGAGACGTATAAGATGATGAATGGGATGGATAGGATAGAGGTGGAGAGACTCTTCCTGCTCAGAAAGGACAGTAGGACTAGGGGGCACAGCCTCAAGATAAAAGGGGGGCGGTTTAGAATGGAGTTGAGGAGGAACTTCTTCACTCAAAGGGTGGTGAATCTCTGGAATTCTCTGCCCGTTGAAGTGGTGGAGGCTGCCTCGCTAAATATTTTTAAGACGCGGGTTGATGGGTTTTTGATAAGCGAGGGGATTAAGGGTTATGGGGAGAGGGCGGGAAAGTGGAACTGAGCCACGACAGATCAGCCATGATCTTATTGAATGGCGGGGCAGGCTCGAAGGGCTAGATGGCCTGCTCCTGCTCCTATGTCTTATGTTGCCCGTCAGACCTCTTGCATTGAAATAAATGCAGTTTAATCTGGATTCCCTTGCTGTCTTGCTTTTGCCTGATCTGTCTGATACTAGGATTACTGCCTTTACTAATTAATGTGCTCTCTTTAACTTCTGTGCTGTCCTCAATCTTCTCTTCTGTCTCCCTACTGCTTTGGATCCCACCCCCCCCCGCCAAACTAGTTGAAACCCTCCCGAGTGGCTCTAGCAAATCTTCCCTCAAGGATGTCAGTCCCTATCCAGTTCAGTGACAGTCTCAGTAATAGTGAGCGTGTAATGATTGTTGCAAAAACCCATCTGGTTCACTAGGGAAGGAAATCTGCTGTCCTTACCCGGTCTGGCCTATGTATGACTGCAGAGCCACAGCAATGTGGTTGACCCTCAACTGCCTCTTAAAATGGAATAGCAAGCCACTCAGTTTAAGGGCAATTAGGGATGGGCAGCGATGGATGCCCACATCCCATGAAACAATTTGTAAAAAGCCAATATTTGCACAGCAAACAGCGACGCAATAATGATCAGATAACCTGTTTCAACGATTTTAGTTGAAGGATAAATCATAGAATCTCAACAGTACGGAACGAGGCCATTTGGCCCTTCGAGTCTGCCCCAACTCTCCAACAGAGGATGTTACTCAGGCCCTATCCCAGTCACCCCATTCATTTTCCCCCTAACTTACACATCCTGGGGAAATTTGGCATGACCAATCCACTTAACCTGCACATCTTTGGACTGTGGGAGGAAACCCACACAAACACGGAGAGAACGTGCGGACTCCACACGGACAGTGACCCAGGATTGTTGTTGGTGCAGACCCAGCGGGTCCTCCTTCCACACTGCAGGGATCCTATGAGGTTCTCTCTTCTCCCCTAACCCTGTAGCCCCACACAGGTACCATGTCTAATCCCCCTACATCTTGGGACACTAAGGGGAACTTTAGCATGACCAGTCCACCTAACCTTCAACAGTTTAGGCTCGACTCTCTGAAATTTACAAGGATAAGGGGAGATCAGATTGAGGCATACAAAACGATAAGAGGTATGGATAAATTAGACGTGGAGCGAATGCTTCCTCTTGTGGGGCATTCTAGGACGAGAGGTCACAGTCTTAGGATAAGGGACAGCAAATTTAAAACAGAGTTGAGGAGAAACTACTCCCAAAGGGTTATGAATCTCCGGAATTCGCTGCCCCGAAGTGCAGTGGATGCTGGGACAGTGTGTAAATTTAAGGAGGAGTTAGATGGATTTTTAATCGGTAATGGGTTGAAGGATTATGGAGAGAAGGAAGGAAATTGGGGGGTAAGGAGCATACCAGCCATGATCGAATGGTGAAAAAGGGATCCGATGGACTAAATGGCCTCATTCTGCTCCTATATTTCATGGCCTTATGAACCTGCATGTCTTAGAACTGTGGGAGGAAACTAGGCCATCCGGAGGAAACCCACGCAGACACAGGGAGAATGTGCAGACTCCACAGAAACAGCGACCCAAGCTAGGAATCGAACCCGGGTCCTTGGTGCTGTGAGGCAGCAGTGCTAACCACTGCCACCCATAAATGTTGGCCAGGGCACAGGGTGGAACTCCCTTGTTCTTCTACAAAATAATGCTGTAGGTTCCTGGAGTTCAGTCAAAAATTTCACCCAGCACCACTGCCAGTGCAGCACTCCCTAAGAACGGTTGGCAGATCTCTGTCGCAGACATTTCTGAAGCTTGGGATAGTTTCACTTCCCAGTAACACTCTGAACTTCCAGGTTAACGGGACTCACTTTATTTTTTGAATTGATTTATTATTGTCACATGTATTAACATACAGTGAAAAGTATTGTTCCTTGCGCGCTATACAGACAAAACATACCGTTCATAGAGAAGGAAAGGAGTGCAGAATGTAGCGTTACATTCATAGCTAGGGTGTATTGCTCTCCTTATTTAAGGAAACGTGGAAATGTATTGGGAGCAGTTCAGAGAATGTTTACTGGACTAATACCAGGAATGGGTGGGGTTGGCTTATGAGGAAAGGTTGAAGAGGTTAGGCTTGGACCCACTGGAGTTAAGAAGAGTAAGGCGACTTGATCAAAGCCTTTAAGATCCTGAGGGGTATTGGCACGGTGAATGTGGAGAGGATGTTTCCTATTGTGGGAGAGTCTAGAACAAGGGGTCACTGTTTAAAAATAAGGGGTCACTCATTTAAGATAGAGAGGAGGAGAAATTTTCCTTCTCAGAGGATTGATTCTCTGGAACTCTGTTCTGCAAAAGGCCTATGAATATTCAAAGACTCTGCTTCCACTGCCTTTTGAGGAACATAGTTCCAGAGATTCAATCCTCTGAGAAGGAAAATTTTTTTGTCCTCTCTATCTTAAATAAGCAACCCTTTATTTTTAAACAGTGACCCCTTGTATATTGTTAGAATACCCCTTGTAATATTGTTAAGACAGATCAACTTTTCATTAACAAGAATGGGGAAATGTGGGGTTGGGGTCACTAATCAGGTCAGCCACGATCTTATTGAATGGTGGAGCAGGCTCGAGGGGCCAAATGACCTTCTTCTGCTCCTGATTGGTGTGTACGCTTGTAGGGCGATTAGGGATGGGCAATAAATGCTGGCCCACTTCCCATGAATGAATGAATTAATTGCAGTCAACTACAAACAGTTGGAGGTCTTATGGCTGAGTGGGTTAGTGTCCCTGCCTCTGAGCCAGAAGCTGCGGGTTCGAGTCCCAGCCCAGGACCTGATGGCCAGGGAAGGTGTGTCCGTAACGTGACCAAACAGGTCGAGTGTCAACCTGTAAATCCATCCAATGGCAGGTAGCGAGAGCAGGAGAGATTCCTGGTCAGCCATGTGGTGGAGAGAAAGTTGGAGCCTCTGCCATCACCATCCATGGATCCAGACTACAACATCTATATATAACTCGGACTCCCTGAACTGTAGGGCAGGCTCGAAGGGCTGGATGGCCTACTCCTTTTTCTTATGTTCTTATGTTCTTATGTAGCACACCAGCAGCAACAGCTGGCTGGCACGTGATGTACTGTTCCAGGAGGGTTTCATACCTATTACAGAGAAAGCAAAATCCTGTTCGCTTTAAGAGATTTTATATAGAATCTCTACGGTGCAGAGCGGCACAGTAGTTAGCGCTACTGCCTCACAGCACCAGGGACCCAGGTTCAATTCCCGGCTTGAGTCACTGTCCGTGTGGAGTCTGCACATTCTCCCCGTGTCTGCATGGGTTTCCTCTGAGAGCTCCTGTTTCCTCCCACAGTATGAAAGACGTGCTGGATTGACCACGCTAAATTCTCCCTCAATCTACACGAGCGGGCGCCAGAGTGTGGCAACCGAGGGACTTCCACAGTAACTTCATTGCAGTGTTAACGTAAGCCTACTCGGGGCTAATAAACCAACTTTACTTTTTTGAAGGAGGCCATTTGGCCCATCGAGTCAGCCCCGACCACAATCCCACCCAGGCGCTATCCCCCGTAACCTCACGTAATTACCCTGCTAATCCTCCTGACACTGGGGTCAATTTAGCAACGGCCAATCAACCTGACCTGCACATCTTTGGAGTGTGGGAGGAAAGCGGAGCACCCGGAGAGACCCACACAGACACGGGGAGAAGGTGCAGACTGCACACACACAGTGACCCAAGCCGGGAATTGAACCCGGGTCCCTGGCGCTGTGAGGCAGTAATACTAACCACCCATATATGTAAATATTCACACTGTTATGCACATACACAGTTGTTTGTCTAACCATGCAACTGATACTGCCGCCGCTCTTTCGCAATAGCCCTGGAGATATTTCCTGACAACCAGATGAGTTACTGGGGACGTCCAAAGAGCCCCAATAATTCTTGGGATGCTGCTTGAGAACATTGCTGCCTCCCACGGATTGTGAAGTGTCGGGCATCTGTTTTTTATTAGCGAGCAGTATTGATCCGAGTGACAGACTCCAGACCTTTCATTGCAGCCGCAGTAAACAGAGTGCGGCTCGAATTCGGGACTCGGATATTAGCACAAAGAACAGTACAGCACAGGAAACAGGCCCTTCGGCCCTCCAAGTCTCACTGGTCCATCTAGACCATTCTTCTGTATCCCTCCATTCCCAGTCTGCTCATGTGACTATCCAGGTAAGTCTTAAACAATCCCAGCGTGTCTGCCTCCACCACCCTGCTTGGCAGTGCATTCCAGGCCCCCACCACCCTCTGTGTAAAATACGTCCCTCTGATATCTGAGTTAAACCTCGCCCCTCTCACCTTGAGCCCTGTGACCCCTGGTGATCGTCACCTCCAACCTGGGAGCAAGCTTCCCACTGTTCACCCTATCCATACCCTTCATAGTTTTGTACACCTCTATTAGTTCTCCCCTCATTCTCCGTCTTTCCAGGGAGAACAACCCCAGTTTACCCAATATTGCTGACCTCTCTGGGATTGAACACTCTCTGTTTTTGTTCAAATTTAAGGGGAGTTATCTCTGAGCACATGGTAGATGAGTGACTGCTTTCTAGGTTTTAAAGTTTGTTTATTTATTAGTGACACAAGAAGGCTTACATTGCGATGTTGTGAAGTTACTGTGAGAATCCCCCAGTCGCCACACTCCGGCGCCTGTTCAGGTACGCTGAGGGAGAACTTAGCACGGCCGATGCACCCTAACCAGCATGTCTTTTGGACTGAGAGGAAACCAAAGCACCCAGGAGGAAACCCACGCAGACACGGGGAGAATGTGCAGACTCCGCACAGACGGTGACCCAAGCCAGGAATCGAACCCCACTCCCTGATACTGTGAGGCGGCAGTGCTACCCTGAGGAGAACGTCCCTGCTACTCTTCGAATTAGCGCCATGGGATCTTTTGCATCCCCCTGAACAGGCACTTACCATCTCAACTGAAGGCAGTGCCTCTGACAGTGCGGCACTCCTGCAGTACTGCACTGGAGGCGTGTTAAACCCAGAGGACCCAGTGGTGCTACAAACAGCACATACTGAGGCCATTGTCTCTCTAGTGTTCATAGCAGATCTGGAATTGTCTTGTTGCTGCACAGTGCAAAGCTGGCTTTCATTCAATGTTACCCCTGCTAATCCAGTAAGACACATATTTATACAATCATCGATCTACGGCACAGAGACAAGCCTTTTGGCTCAAACTGGTCCACCCTGACCAAAATGCCCATCTAAGCTAACCCCATTGGCCTGCATTTGGCCCATATCCCTCCAAACCTTTCCCATCCATGTATCTGTCCAACTGTTATCAATGTCCCTACCTCCACCACTTCCTATGGCAGCTCATTCCACACACGTACCACCCTCTGTGTAAAATAAAAAGTTGCTCCTCAAGTTCCCATTAATTCTTTTCCCTCTTAACTTAAGCCCTCTAGTTCTCGATTCCCCAACCCTTGTAAATTTACCCCATCCATGCCTCTCATGATCTTACACACCTCCTATAGGATCGCCCCTCAGTCTCCTACGCTCCAAAGAAAAAAGTCCCAGCCTATCCAATCTCTCCCTATAACTCAGTCCCTTGAGTCCCTGGGAACATCCTGGTAAATCTCTTCTGCACTCTCTCCAGTTTAATAACACCTTTCCAATAGCAGGGCGACCAAAACTGGACAATACTCCAGGAGTGGCCTCACCACCGTCCCATATAACTGCAACATAAGTTCCCACCGTCTATACTCGATGCTCTAACTGTTGAAGGCCAGCATGCCAAAAGCTTTCTTCACTGCCCCATCTGCTACCTTTACAGAACTGTGAACCTGAGCTCCCTCTGATCCACGGTACACCCATTCACCGTGGAAATCCTATCTTGGGTGCAACCTTATGGCCTGTCGCGCCAGCGGAAGTTTCTGGTCCCACTGCAGAGAATAAAGATTTGGCTGGACGCCAAATTCTCCATCCTCGCCGGCACCTGAGCGGCACAGCGGTTAGCACTGCTGCCTCACAGCGCCAGGGAGCCGGGTTCGATTCCCAGCTCGGGTCACTGTCTGTGTGAAGTTTGCACATTCTCCCCGTGTCTGCGTGGGTTCCCTCCGGGCGCTCCGGTGTCCTCCCGCACTCCAAAGACGCGTGGTGGATGGGCCACGCTTAAATAGTGTCGGGGGGGACTAACTAGGGTAAATGCACGGGGTTACCGGAATAGGATCCGGATGGGGTTGTGGTCGGTGCAGACTCGATGGGCCGAATGGCCTCCTTCTGCACTGTAGGGATTCTATGAACAGCCAGTAAGATTGCGCCCATTGTTTGTGTGTCTTTGTGCGCCTGTGTGTGTGTGTGTGAGAGGGAGTGGCAGGAAAGGGTTAAGCAGTGGAATAGCCTCGAGGCTGAGGACCAGTGCAAGCAGCAGCCACACTTGAGCAAGTAACTGGGAGCTGGCCGACCGCCAGGGAACTGTGCCCCAACAGAGCAACTCCAGCACAGCAACAGGGAAACGGTAGAACACCAAAATACAGGGTTGGGCTGGCCTCCTCTCTCTGCTATTGACATTGGGAGGTGTCCTGCGCCTGTTTGCTATGTTGATACCATTGCGCAGCTTGTTGGGAGAAATAAGTACGTAACACAGAATAATTACTGTCCCTCCTTATCTGCTGAGCAAATTTATAGGTCTGTCTAGGCTGTGGGGTCGCTGGCTGGTTTGTGATTCAGCATCTTGTGTTATCTGCCAATGCTCGTGTTCCCCTCTCCTCAGTAACTAGCATTTCCAGTGTTCAGTTTAATAATCACCTCTCTCCCTAATCAAAAATCCCACTGTTAGAACGTAGAAAAACTACAGCACCAACAGGCCCTTCGGCCCACAAGTTGCGCGGATCTTATCCCTACCTACCAGGCCTATCTATAACCCTCAATCCTGTTAAATCCCATGCACTCATCCAGAAGTCTCTTAAAAGACCCCAGCGAGTTCGCCTCCACCACCACCGACGGCAGCCGATTCCACTCACTCACCACCCTCTGAGTGAAAAACTCACCCCTGACATCTCCTCTGTACCTGCTCCCCAGCACCTTAAACCTGTGTCCTCTCGTAGCGACCATTTCAGCCCTGGGAAATAGCCCCCGAGAATCCACCCGATCTATACCTCTCAACATCTTATACACCTCTATCAGGTCATCCTTCATCTCCTGAAGGCTCATCCTTCATCTCTAAGGAGAAAAGACCGGAATCTCTCAACCTATCCTCATAAGGCATGCCTCCCAATCCAGGCAACATCCTTGTAAATCTCCTCTGCTTCCTCTCAATGGATTCCACATCCTTCCTGTAATGAGGCGAATTGGACTAGGTGGATTGGCCTGTTGATGCTTCTGCCTTGGCAAATCTTTGCTCCATCCCCAACCTCCCTTTCCTCTCCGCCCTTTGAGCACATTGGCACAGTGGTTAGCACTGCTGCCTCATAGCGCCAGGTACACGGGTTCGATTCCTGGCTTGGGTCACTGTCTGTGCAGAGTCGGCATGTTCTCCCCGTGTCTGCGTGGGTTTCCTCTGGGTGCTCCGGTTTCCTCCAGGGCGTTAAGTTGATCTTTCTGTACACCCTCGCTATGACTGTAACACTACATTCTGCACTCTCTCCTTTCCTTCTCTATGAACGGTATAGCAGTTAAAAAAACAATACTTTTCATTGTATGTTAATACATGTGACAATAATAAATGGGATCAAATCAGCCAGCTTTTCCACCGGGAACACACGGATTATATCCTGGAGAACAGATCCCAGAGTTTAACATCTTGACAGCCAATGTTTAGGCTGGCGTATTTCGAAGTTAAAGAATTGGTGTCTGATTATTTTAAGAATGGATGTTTCATTTGCAGGGTGCCAAACCACGTGGGACAACCTCAACTGCTGGCCTGCTACCCGGGTTGGGGAGACTGTGGTGTTGCCATGTCCGTTGTTGCCAACCATATTCCTGGACACCAAAGGTAGGTTTGTGACTCTCACTGTCTTTGGCAGCCCTCACGCAAACTCACACCGCTGCTGGTCAGCATTGGATTTACAAAGAACAGGACAGCACAGGAACAGGCCCTTCGGCCCTCCAAGCCTGTCCCAATCATGTTGTCCTATCTAGACCTGGTTCTCTCTATTCCCCGTCTGTTCGTATGTCTATCCGGATAAGTCTGAAAAGTTGCTAATGTGTCTGGGATGGATAGGATAGAGGTGGAGAGACTCTTCCCGCTCAAAAAAGACAGTAGGACTAGGGGGCACAGCCTCAAGATAAAGGGGGGGCGGTTTAGAACGGAGTTGGGGAGGAACTTCTTCACTCAAAGGGTGGTGAATCTCTGGAATTCTCTGCCCGTTGAAGTGGTGGAGGCTGCCTCGCTAAATATTTTTAAGACGCGGGTTGATGGGTTTTTGATAAGAGAGGGGATTAAGGGTTATGGGGAGAGGGCGGGAAAGTGGAACTGAGCCACGACAGATCAGCCATGATCTTATTGAATGGCGGGGCAGGCTCGAAGGGCTAGATGGCCTACTCCTGCTCCTATTTCTTATGTTATGTTCTTATGTTTCAACTACCTCACTTGGCAGCGTATTCCAGGCCCCCACCACCCTCTGTGTAAAAAAAAAACTTCCTCCGCACATCACCACTGAACATAAGAACATAAGAAATAGGAGCAGGAGTAGGCCATCTAGCCCTTCGAGCCTGCCCCGCCATTCAATAAGATCATGGCTGATCTGTCGTGGCTCAGTTCCACATTCCCGCCCTCTCCCCATAACCCTTAATCCCCTCTCTTATCAAGAACCCATCAACCCGCTTCTTAAAAATATTTAGCGAGGCAGCCTCCACCACTTCAACGGGCAGAGAATTCCAGAGATTCACCACCCTTTGAGTGAAGAAGTTCCTCCTCAACTCCGTCCTAAACCGCCCCCCCTTTATCTTGAGGCTGTGCCCCCTAGTCCTAAACCTTTGCCCCCTTGGAATTGTCATTTCTGCCCTGGGAAAAATCTTCCAACTGTTCACCTTATCCATACCTCTCATAATTTTATAAACTCTTATCAGTTCGCTCCTCAGCCTCAGTTTTTCCAGAGAGAACAATCCCAGTTTATTCAACCTCTCCTCATAGCTAATACCCGCCATACCAGGCAACATTTAGAAGTATGAGGGACAATCTCATTGCGGTCTACAAGATTAGGAAGGAGTTTGATCAGGTGGCAGCTGAAAGATTGTTTCCTCTGGTTGGGGAGTCTAAAACTGAGGGAGCACGGTCTCAGGATAAGGGGCCAATCACTTAGGGACAGCACGGTGGCACAGTGGTCAGCACTGCTACCTCACAGCGCCAGGGACCCGGGTTCAATTCCCGGCTTGGGTCACTGTCTGTGTGGAGTCTGCACATTCTCCCCGTGTGTGCGTGGGTTTCCTTGGGGGTCTCTGGTTTCCTCCCACACTCCAGAGATGTGCAGGTTATATGGTTTGGCCATGCTAAATTGGCCCTGAGTGTGAGGGGGAGCAGCTAGGGTAAATGCATGGGGTTGTGGGGATAGGGCCTGGATGGGATTGTGGTCGGTACAGACTCGATGGGCCAAATGGCCTCCTTCAGCACTGTAGGGATTCTGTGATTTCGCATGAGGAGAGATCGGATAAGTTCGGATTGTTCTCACTGGAGGCTGAGGGGAGACCTGATAGAGGTCTACAGAATGATGAGACAGGGTGGATAGTCAGAGGCTTTTCCCCAGGGTGGGAATGTCAATTACACGGGGGGGCACAGGTTCAAGGTGAGAGGGGGAAAGTTTAAGGGAATGACTAGGGAAATTGTTTTTAGACAGATGGTGGTGGGTGCCTGGAACGCGCTGCCAGAGGAGGTGGTAGAAAGCAGGCACATTAGCAACATTCAAGGCGCATCTTGGGAGAGAAATGAACAGGAGGCGAACAGAGGGATAGAAACTGCACATTGGCCCAGGTTTGGTGGGCCAAAGGATCTGTTCCTGCGCTATATTCTTTATCCCTTGACTGAGATGAGGAGAAACCTCTGCACTCAGAGGGCTGTGAATCTTCGGAATTCCCTCTCCCAGATGGTTGTGAGTTCTCGGGCGTTGAATATCACCACAGTGGTTAGCACTGCTGCTTCACAGCGCCAGGGACCTGGGTTCGTTTCCCACCTTGGGTCACTTGTCTGTGCATTCTCCCCGTGTCTGCGTGGGTTTCCTCCGAGTGCTCCGGTTTCCTCCCAGAGTCCAAAGATGTGCGGTTAGATGGATTGGCCGTGCTAAATTGTCCCTTCGTGTCAGGGGCACTCACTAAGGTAAATACATGGGGTTGTGAGCTTAAGGCCTGGCTGGGATTGTGGTCGGTGCAGACTCAATGGGCTGAATGGCATTCTCTGCACTGTAGGGATTCTATGATTTTACGATTCTATATTTCAGGCTGTGAGATTGATAGATTTTTTTGGTCTCTCAGGGAATTAAATGATATGGGGAGTGGGTGGGAAAATGGGGGTGAAGCCCAAGATCAGTTATGATTGTACTGAATGGTGGAGTAGGCTCGATGGGCTGAGTGGTCGACCCCTGCCTTTCTAAAATAAGGAGGAACAGATTTAGGACTGAGTTGAGGAGGAACTTCTTCACACAAAGGGTAGTGAATCTGTGGAATTCCCTGCCCAGTTGAGGCTACCTCATTGAATGTTTTTAAGGCAAGGATAGATAGATTTTTGAACAGTGAAGGAATTAAGGGTTATGGTGAGCGGGTGGGTAAGTAGAGCTGAGTCCACAAAGAGATCAGCCATGATCTTATTGAATGGCGGGGCAGGCTCGAGGGGCCAGATGGCCGACTCCTGCTCCTAGTTCTTATGTTCTCAAAAGGTGACTGAGTGCATTTAACTACCTCTCATAGAGCTCCTTTCCTGTAAAGTACCTCTCCCATTATAGAATTACCCAAACACAAGCTACCATCCAGTCTCCCCAGGCCCTCTTGACACATTTTGACTGCTGCCCTGGTTCACCAATGTTTCGAACACGTCAGGATCCATCTCTACGTAAAGAAATGTCTTCCAAATTGAACCTTAAATTTGGAATGAGTGGGAAATTTGGATCCTCCTGTTCTCATTTCACTGGGAAAGAGCCAATCACTCTCACCCTCATCATTAATTCTTTAGTTTGATTTTCTCAGCTGTTCAAAGAGAAAAATGGATTCTGTGCCTGTGATTTTTCAACATGGCTGCCCAGACACAAGACTGATTTTGTCAATGGGTTTTACGTCATAGAACCCACTCTCTAACAGTCAGCTGATTCACAACATAAGAACATAAGAAGTAGGAGCAGGAGTCGGCCATCTAGCCCTTCAAGCCTGCCCCGCCATTCAGTAAGATCATGGCTGATCTGTCGTGGCTCAGTTCCGCATTCCCGCTGTCTCCCCACAACCCTTAATCCCCTCTCTTATCAAAAACCCATCAACCCGCGTCTTAAAAATATTGAGCGAGGCAGCCTCCACCACTTCAACGGGCAGAGAATTCCAGAGATTCACCACCCTTTGAGTGAAGAAGTTCCTCCTCAACTCCGTTCTAAACCGCCCCCCCCTTTATCTTGAGGCTGTGCCCCCTAGTCCTACTGTCCTTTCTGAGCGGGAAGAGTCTCTCCACCTCTATCCTATCCATCCCATTCATCATCTTATATGTCTCAATGAGATCTCCCCTCATTCTTCTAAACTCTAACGAGTACAAGCCTAGTTTATTCAGCCTCTCCTCATAGCTCAACCCCCTCAACTCCGGTATCAGCCTAGTAAACCTCCTCTGCACTCCCTCCAAGGCCAAAATATCCTCTGATCCACATTGGGACACCGTGTTGACATTTTACCTGTCGTTCCAGTAACGTGGTCATCACAGGCTAGATCAGCGTCTATTACCCACCCCTAATGTCCCCTCGAGAAGGTGGTGGCGAGCTGCCTTCTTGAACCACTGCTGTCCATGTGGTGTAGGTACACTGCAGTGCTGTTAGGGAGGGAGTTCCAAGATTTCCCAGATCCAAGTTCCAGCGCCAGTGAAGGAACGGCGATACGTTTCCAAGTCAGGATGGTTAGTGACTTGGAGGGGAACTTCCAAGCGGTGGTGTTCCTAGGTATCTGCTGCTCTTGTCCATCTAGGACACAGGGGTCGAGAGTTTGGAAGGTGCTGTCAGAGGAACTTTGGTGAGTTGTTTCTGTGCATCTTGTAGATGGTACACACTGCTGCCATTGTGCATCGAGTGTGGAGGGAGTGAATGTTGAAGGTGTTGGACGGGGGTGCCAGTGAAGCGGGCTGCTTTGTCCTGGATGGTGTTGAGCTTCTTGAGTGTTGTTAGAACTGCACCCATCCAGGCAAGTTTAAAGTTTATTTATTAGTGTCACAAGTAGGCTTGCATTAACACTACAATGAAGTTACTGTGAAAATCCCCTAGCCACCACATTCTGGTGCCTGTTCGGGTACACCGAGGGAGAATTTAGCATGGCCAATGCACCTAACCAGCTGTGGGAGTAACCTGGAGCACCCGGAGGAAACCCACATGCACACAGGGAGAATGTGCAAACTCCGCACAGACAGTGACCCAAGCCGGGAATCGAACCCGGGTCCCTGCCGACATGAAGCAGCAGTGCTAACCACTGTGCCACAGTGCCACCCCAGTGGAGAGTATTCCATCACACTCTTGTTTTATGCATTGTGGATGGTTACCCTACAGACTGCAAGACTGTCAGATACTGTTACTCCCAACATGGAGACTCTGAAGAAATGATTATTGATAATTATTTCTCCGTTCAAATAATCCGAAGGAGAGAGCCCCAAACTTTACAGGAGTCCGTATCAAGTGAGGTACACTGGAATCAGAATGTTTTGAGATTGATGTCTCGAGGCTACGAGTGCAGACAGCTGAGAAGGTTTTTAGTTATGTAGGTTACAACTCGAACACAATGGCTTTTCACAACAACGAGACAAGGACAAGACCCGGAACATTCTGGAGCGTTCTGACAGAAAGGCCTCTGAAGAAGCTCAGAAACGGCTGAAGATGGGAGAGGAGGATCGAAGGGCAATGATCCCGGACTTACGGGAATATTGGGCAAGTGGGAACAAGAGAAGCTGGAGGACCAGGAGGCGGAAATCGTGGACGAAGAGAATTTATTCTTCTCAAGTGACCACAGCGCCCGGGAAATGCAGCAGCTTGATTACAAGAAGAACCTGGCGTTAACCGATGGCACTGGGTTGTTGTTGTACATGTGCGTTCCTCACGAGAGTTGCCGCAGTGTTAGCCACGGATCAGCTGCTGAGTCAGAGCGGGAATGATTTAAGTCCTGCTCTCATGGTGGCACAGTGGGTTAGCATTGTTGCCTCACAGCGCCAGGGACCCGGGTTCGATTCCCGGCCTCGGGTCACTGTCTGTGTGGAGTCTGCACGTTCTCCCCGTGTCTGCGTGGGTTTCTCCACCCCCCCCCCCCCACAGTCCAAAGATGTGCGGGTTAGGTTGGTTAAGCCATGCAAATTGCCCCTTAGTGTCAGGGAGGTTAGGAGGGTCAATGAAGGTTACAGAATCAGGGCCTGGGTAGGATTGTGGTCGGTGCAGGCTCGATGGGCTGAATGGCCTCCATCTGCACTGTAGGGATTCTATGATTCTGAGTCTTAAGCGCAAAGATTTAGGCTGATGCTCCTGGCACAGTGCTGAGGGAGTGCAGCACTGTCAGAATGCCCTAGTTCAGGAGAGACATTAAACCGATGCCCCATCTGGTGACTCAGGTAGATGGAAAGGATCCCATTTACCGCTATTTTGTAGGAAGACATTGGATGAAGCTCCGAAGGAAAAGCGATGGGGATTTTTATTCAATTACCAGGGAGTAAAGGGGGAGCTTATATTTCCTTGTTCCTTCACCATGACAACACCTCACCTCAGAGTGAACTTGCCAACCAGTAAGCACTCTTTTTCACCTTTCGTGAGAAGAATGATTGAAATTTGGTATTTTGATTTATTATTATCACACGTACAGGGATGCAGTGTTAAGCATTGTTGTTTCTTGTGCGCTATACAGACAAAGCATACTGTTCATAGAGTATGTAGGGGAAAAGGGTGCAATATATTTACCGGGAAGGGGGTCGGGGGGGTACTATTGCAAAGGTCTGTTGACCTTAGGTGGGATTTTCCAGGCTTGGGGCCAGCGCAGCTGGAAAACTGTACCTGTAGTGTTGCAGCTACAGTAGGGTGTTGAGAAAGATCAGCTTAATGAGAGGTTGGACCATTCAAAAGTCTAACCCCAGCAGGGAAGAAGCTGTCCTTGAGTCAGTTGGTACATGTCCTCAGGATTTTGCATCTTTTTCCCATTGGAAGAAGGTGGAAGAGAGCAAGTCCAGGGTGCGTGGGGTCCTTAATTATCATAGAAGCCTACAGTGCAGAAAGAGGCCATTTGGCCCATCAACTCTGCACTGACCACAATCCCCCTCAGGCCCTATCCCCATGCATTTACCCTGCTAGTCCCCCTGACACTAAGGGGCAATTTATCGCGGCCAATCAACTTGACCTGACCTTTGGACTGTTGGAGGAAACTGGAGTACCTGGAGGAAACCCACGCAGGCATGCGGAGAACATGCAAACTTTGCATAGACAGTGACCCAAGGCGGGAATCGAACCCAGTTCCCTGGCACTGTGAGGCAGTAGTACTAACCACTGTGCTGCTGTGGCTGCTTTTCCAAGGCAGTGGGATGGGTAGACACAATCAGTGGATGGGAGGCTGGTTTGTGTGATGGATTGGGCTACATTCACAATCCTTTGTGGTCTCTTGCGGCCTTGGGCAGAGCAGGAGCCCATACCAAGCTGTGATACAACCAGAAAGAATGCTTTCTATGGTGCATCTGTAAAAGTTAGTGAGAGTTGTAGCTGACATTCTTGTGTTTGTCCTGATGAGTGTAAAATTAAAAGCTTCAGCAACATGTCTCTCTTTTTGACAATACAACTGTCTGTTTTCCTTTATAAAATGTTGAGAGGAATAGATAGGGTGGATTCTCGAAGGCTATTTCCCAGGGCTGAAATGGTCGCTACGAGAGGACACAGGTTTAAGGTGCTGGGGAGCAGGTACAGAGGAGATGTCAGGGGTAAGTTTTTCACTCAGAGGGTGGTGAGTGAGTGGAATCGGCTGCCGTCGGTGGTGGTGGAGGCGAACTCGCTGGGGTCTTTTAAAAGACTTCTGGGTGAGTGCATGGGATTTAATGGGATTGGGGGTTATAGATAGTTCTATGGCCTGGTAGGTATGGATATGATCGGCGCAACTCGTGGGCCGAAGGGCCTGTTTGTGCTGTAGTGTTCTATGTTTACCACTCTGATCAAACTATTTGTCTTATTGTTGTACTGTGAAGTATCTTGGGACATTTTTTTTCATGTTGAAGGGTTTGTATAACTGCAGATTACTGTGACGTAATTCAGTCCAGAGTTACAAATAAACACAAAATGTTTGCCTTCCAGCCAACGTCAGTCGGAAGTGTACAAGTCAAGGCTGGGCTAATCTCTCCCTCCCCTACGTTCTGGCCTGTGGCTACAACAACAGCACAGCATCCAGTCACGAGGTTTGTCATCTTCCTGTTACTGTTCTTCAGGTTAAAGTCCAACAAGTGTTGCGGGACTTCTTACTGTGCTTACCCCAGTCCAATGCCGGCATCTCCACATCGTGTCTGTTCTTCAGCACATGTTCCCATCAGCCCCAGTGGGTGGCGCACGCGGTCATTCAAAATGGCTGCCTGTGAGTGCCGATCTCCCCCGGCAACAGCCAATGGGGGAAGTGTCAGTGGGCCCGGATTTTCCCTCCATTCGGTGAATAACCTGACTTTCAAAAATGCGAACCTGGCAACGGCCTTCATTTCTGGAAAGGAAAAGCAAAGCCTTGTGTTACTTTGCTTAGGCCTCACTTGGAGAATTTTGGGCACAGTTTTAGGCACCATATTGCGAGAAGGATAGAGAGACACCAGCAAAGGTTCAAAACAGAAACACAAGGGTGATTTTTAAAGGTTCATTGACAAGATGTGGGTGACGCTGCCTCAGCCAGCATTTATTGCCCATCCCTAATTGCCCCTTTTATTTGGTTTGATTTATTATTGTCGCATATATTAACATACAATGAAAAGTATTGTTTTCTGCGTGCTGTACAGATGAAGAATACCGTTCATAGAGAAAGAAAGGAGAGGGCACAGAATGTAGTGTTACAGTCATAGCTAGGGTGCAGAGAAAGATCAACTTAATGCGAGGTAGGTCCATTCAAAAGTCTGACAGCAGCAGGGAAGAAGCTGTTCTTGAGTCGGTTGGTACGTGACCTCAGACTTTTGTATCCTTTTCCTGACAGAAGAAGGTGGAATAGAGAATGTCCGGGGTGCGTGGGGTCCTTAATTATGCTGCGGGAAGTGTGGACAGAGTCAATGGATGGAAGACTGGTTTGAGTGATGGATTGGGCTACATTCATGACTCTTTGTAGTTCCTTGTGGTCTTGGGCAGAGCAGGAACCCATACCAAGCTGTGATACAACCAGAAAGAATGCTTTCTATGGTGTATCTGTAAAAGTTTGTGAGAGTCATAGCTGACATGCCAAATTTCCTTAGTCTTCCGAGAAAGTAGAGGTGTTGGTGGGCTTACTTAACTATAGTGTCATCATGGGGGGACCGGGACAGGTTGTTGGTGATCTGGACACCTAAAAACTTGAAGTTCTCGATCCCTTCTACTTCATCCCCATTGATGTAGACAGGGGTACGTTCTCCACTACCCCTTCCTGAAGTCAACCCAGGTGTACAAGATTATGAGGGACATGGATAGAGTGGATAGGGAGCAGTTGTTCCCCTATGTTGAAGTGTCAATCACAAGGGGACATAGGTTCAAGGTAAGGGGCGGGAGGTTTAGGGGGGATGTGAGGAAAAACCTTTTTACCCAGAGGGTGGAGAGGGTGTGGAGTATGCTGCCTGGGAGGGTGATGGAGGTGGGATGATGCCTCACATCCTTGAAAAGGTACCTGGATGAGCACTTGACACATCATAACAAGGCCTTAGGCCAAGTGCTCGCCAACGGGATTAGATATTTAGGGAGTTCAGGTGTTTCTGTTGTGCCGGTGCAGACCTGATGGGCTGAAGGGCCTCGTCCGCATTTACAATCCTGTGATTCTATGAATGTCCACTTCAGTTTAGAAGAATAAGAGGTGATCTACTGAAAATATAACATCCTGAGGGGATTTGACAGGGCAGATGCATGGAGGATGTGTTTCCTCTTGTGGGAGAGACGCAGTTTAAAAATACGAGGTCTCCCTTTTAAGACAGAGATGAGGAAAAATCTTTTCTCCCAAAAGGTTGCTGGTGCGTGGAATTCTCTTCAGGGGGTATTGGCGACTGGGTCTCTCAATTTATTAATAAGAGCGTAGGAATTAGGAGCGAGGGTTGGAATTCAGCCCTTTTGAGCCTGTTCTATCACCCTAACCCGATCATGGCTGCTCTCCATCTCATCCTAACTCCCCTTCCCTGCCTTTTCCCCATGGCCCTTTCTCCCAACATTTGACCAAATATCTATCTATCGCTTTCTTGAATCAATCAGGGAAAAGTTAGGGTGGCACGGTGTTTGGCAATACCGCCTCACAGCTCCACGGGACCTGGGTTCGATACCTGCCCCGTAACATGCTTCTTTTTCAGCTAACAGTCTAATTCCCTTTTCAATGCCTCAAAATAAAGAATAATAATTTTTTTAAAAAATCCTGAGGGCTGATTCAGCGCGCACCAGCCGGGAGAGAAGGCGTGGAAAACCCGGGCCTACTCTGAACGGCGAAAGCCTCACCTCAAAGGCCAAAAGATTCTTCACAGGCAAAACAATAATAAAACAAAACCCAGCCAGCTGAGTTTTTAAGTAACGCTCGTCAAACGATTTACTGCCATGTCAAGCTTTTCCCAAGTTGCCTGGCAGGAAGCACTTACGCACAACTCTATGGAGTTTATATGTTTATGGATTAGCCAGCCAGACACACCTTCGAACAACCACACAGGCAATTCCTGCTGATCCCTGTCACGGAGAGAGTCCGGAATGTTCTCACCGCAAACTGACAGCTGTTCAGAGGGAACGTACATTACTCTTCCTTTGTGTTCAACTGACAGCAGCGAGAGGCAATCTCGATCCGAACCGTTTCGACAGCAATTGTCACCATTATACATAACAACGCTCATTATTAAACTGGAAGAGATTGACTAGGACGCCAGCGGGGCTTGATGGCTTGAGATATAAGGAGAGGCTGGATAGACTGGGACTTCTTTTCTCTGCAGGCTGAGGGGTGATCTTATAGAGGTCTACAAAATACTGAGGGGCACGGATCAGCTCGATAGTCAATATCTTTTCCCAAAGGTAGGGGAACCTGAAACTAGAGGGCACAGGTTTAAGGTGAGAGGGGAGAGATAGAAAATTGTCCAGAGGGGCAATTTTTCCACACACAGGGTGCTGAGTGTCTGGAACAAGCTGCCAGAGGTAGTAGTAAAAGCGGGTACAATTTTGTCTTTTAAAAGCCTTTGGACAGTTACGTGGGTATCTTGGGTATAGAGGGATATGGGCCAAACTGGGCAATTATGACTAGCTTCGTGGTTTGAAAAAAAAGAGCAGAATGGACAAGTTAGGCCTAACTCTATGACTCTAACACCTTCCGTTCAATGGTGAGGTCAACTTACATATGAGTGTGCATTGGGATTGCCAACTTTGGTTGCCATTTTCCTGGCGGTTTCATCACGTGACCTGCCATCTCCCACCCTCCTGTTCCAGCGTTTATTGCCCATCCCTCATTGTCCTCCAGCTGAGTGACCTGCTGGGCCATTTCAGAGGGCAGTTAAGAGTCAACCACGTGCCAGAACTTCAAGAGAGTCAGAGGTAAATGTAGTGGCCATCGCTAAGGAGAAGGTGCTGTGGAAGCTGGGAGGTCTGAAGATGGATAAATCACCTGGACCGGATGGACTACATCCCAGGGTTAGAACATAGAAAAACTACAGCACAAACAGGCCCTTCGGCCCACAGGTTGCGCCAATCATATCCCTCCCTACTAGGCCTACCTATAACACTCAATCCTGTTAAATCCCATGTACTCATCCAGAAGTCTCTTAAAAGACCCCAGCGAGTTCGTCTCTACCACCACCGACAGCAGCGGATTCCACTCACCCACCACCCTCTTACTCCTGACATCTCCTCTGTACCTACTGCCCCGCATCTTAAACCTGTGTCTTCTTGTGGCAGCCATTTCAGCCCTGGGAAAAAGCCTCCGAGAATCCACCCGATCAATACCTCTCAACATCTAATAGAGGTTCTAAAAGGGATAGCTGAGAAGATTGTGGAGGCGTCTTACAGCAATCACTGACGGCAGGGAGGGTCCCAGAGGACTGGAAAGTAGCTAATGTTTAAGAAAGGAGGGAGGCAGAAGATGGGAAACTATAGGCCAGTTAGCCTGACCTTGGCCATGGGTAATGTCTTGGAGTCCATTATTAAGAATGAAATTTCAGAACACTTGGAAATGCGTGGTGAAATAGAGCTGAGTCAGCATGGCTTCATCAAAAGGAGGCCATATCTGACAAATCTTTGAGGAGATAATGAAGTTAGACAAAGGAAAGCCAGTGAATGTGATTTAATTGGATTTCCAAAAAGCCTTTGACACGGTGCCTTACAGGAGGCTGTGAAATAAGCTAAGGGTTAATGGTGTTAGAGGCAAGATACTGGCATGGATAGAGGATTGGCCGACTGGCAGAGAATGGGGATAAAAGGGGTCTTTCTCAGGATGGCAGACACTGACTGGTGCTGGGACCACAGATTTTCACAAATGTATAATAATGATCTGGAAGAAGGAACTGAAGGTTAAATTTGCTGATGATACAAAGCTACGTAGAGGGACAGGTAGTATTGAGGAAGCGGGGGGGGCTGCAGAAGGACTCGGACAGGTTGGGAGAGCGGGCAAAGAAGTGGCAGATGGAATACAATGTGGAAAAGAGTGAGCTTATGCACTCTGGAAGGCAGAACAGAGGCACAGACTATTTTCTATGTGGGGAAAGGACGTCCGAAGCACAAAGGGACTTGGGAGTCCTGGTTCAGGCAAGGTACTGGGTAGATAGAGTGGATAGAATTCACTTGCCCTTGGCAGAGGGGTCAGTAATCAAGCAGAGGGGTGGGTGGGGGGGGTTACTCAAATAAAACCACAGGCACAAACCCTCGACGCTCTCAAAGTATCTAGAGATGGGCTTGAAGTACCTCAAGAGCTCGGGTTTGAAAAGCGGGATTAGAACAAAGAAAATTACAGCACAGGAACAGGCCCTTCGGCCCCTCCAAGCCTGCACCCACCATGTTGCCCGACTGAACTAAAACCCCCTACCCTTCCGGGGACCATATCCCTCTATTCCCATCCTATCCATGTATTTGTCCAAATCCACCCCCCTTAAAAGTCACTATCGCATCCGCTTCCACTACCTCCCCTGGCAACGAGTTCCAGGCACCCACCGCCCTCTGGGTAAAAAAAAACTGGATGACTCTTTTTTATTTGGCCATTACAGATACGGTGGCCCAGATTTTTTTTTTTAATTCATGGTATGTGGGTATTGTTGGCAGGGCCAGCATCTGTTGCCCACCCCTAATTGCCCTCAAATAGGGCGTCTTGCTCAGCTATTTCAGAGGGCAGTTGAGACGCAACCACATTGCAGTGGCTCTGGAGTCACATGTAGGCCAGACCGGGTCAGGACGGCAGATTTCCCTCCCTAAAAGGACATTAGTGAACCAGATGGGTCTTTTCAACAATGGTTTCACGGTCATCAGTAGATTCTTAATTTCAGATTTTTTTTATTCAATTCAAATTTCACCATCTGCCGTGGTGGGATTCGAACCGGAGTCTCCGGAGAGCTAGCCCAGTGACAATACCTCAAGACCACCATCTCCAGTGAACGTTTTCTGTGTCCAAGCCTAACTCGGTTGCTGTTGTGTCAAGCATGTCCCGGAATGGTGGCGTGGGAAGCAGACTGTTCCCATGTGTCGGCAGAATGGAAGACAATATGACTGAGTGAATCCTTGTTTCTCCCCCTCAGAGAGAATTCTACGGAGCAGTGAAGACCAGTTACACCATCGGCTACAGCTTGTCTCTCTTCTCCCTGACGGCTGCTATGATCATCCTTTGTATTTTCAGGTAAGAAAGTTTTTGGTGGCCCTCCTTTCCGATATTACAACAGTGATCAGTGCTGCGTGCATTCTGGGGACATCCTGAGGCTGTCAAAGGTGCTATACAAATGCACACCTTTTTGTTTTATTCCTTCATGGGACATGGGTGTCGCTGGCTGGGCCAGCATTTATTGTCCATCCCTAGTTGCCCCTTGAGAAGGTGGTGGTGAGCTGCCTTCTTGAATCGATGCAGTCCATGTGGTGTAGGTACACCCACAGTGCTGTTAGGGAGGGAATTCCAGGATTTTGACCCAGCGACCGTGAAGGAACGATGATATATTTCCAAGTCAGGATGATGAGTGACTTGGAGAGGAATCTCCAGGTGGTGATGTTCCCTGGTATCTGCTGCCCTTGTCTCTCTGGACGACAGTGGCTGTCAGTTTGGAAGGTGCTGTTAAATTTCGGGCGGTGACACAGTGGTCAGCAGTGCTGCCTCACAGCTCCAGGGACCTGGGTTCGATTCCCGGCTCGGATCACTGTCTGTGCAGAGTTTGCACATTCTCCCCGTGTCTGCGTGGGTTTCCTCTGGGTGCTCCTGTTTCCTCACACAGTCTGAAAGGTGTGCTGGTTAGGTGGATTGGCCGTGCTAAATTGCCCTCAGTGTACCCGAACAGGCGCCGGACCGTGGCAACTAGGAGATTTTCACCGTAACTTCATTGCAATGTTAATGTAAGCATGACTTGTGACCAATAAATAAACTTTACTTTTTTAATTTCCTCCCCAATCTCTGGCAGAGGTTTCCATTGAGAGGGGCACATAGAGATTTACAGGAAACAGGCCCTTCGGCCTAACTTGTCCATGCCTCCCAGTTTTACCAGTTTTGCCAGCTAGTCCCAGTTGCCCGCTGGCATCAAGCTCAGTTTTGAAACCAGTGTGAAACTGACTGTTCCTTTTCCAACAGAACAAATTAAAATTCCATTTAATGATCGGGAACTCACTTAGTTGACAAATCAGGTGTCAGGATTCATTGTGTGATAAGGAGATAGGCCGCAGAGCAAGTCAGAGTCTCCTTCACTCCTGGCCATGTTTTATTTGTGGGCACAGTAAAAAGTCTGACAACACCAGGTTTTAGTCCAACCTATTTATTTGATAATATTCTCACTAGCTTTCGAGGGGACTGCCTCTTCGTCAGGTGAATGGAGAGTTCTGGCTTCAGACAGAGCATATAAAGCACAGACAGTTTAGAGATTACTGATTAAAATGCGAATCCTTACACCTAACCTGCTGTTCAAGACCTGAAGTGGCTGACAATGTGAGTGGTAGGAGCACTGATCACAGTTTAAAGAGATGTGTATTGTCTCCAGACAGTACAGTAAGTGAGGTTTTGCAAACCCAGGCAAGTCAACATATCATTGATGAAGACGAACATCTCGCCAGGGCCATCCCCACACCCCCACTTCTTGCTTTCAGACAACCACACAACCTCAAACAGACCATTGTTCGCAGCAAACTACCCAGCCTTCAGGAGAACAGTGACCACAATACCACACAACCCTGTCACAGCAACCTCTGCAAGACATGCCGGATCATCGACATGGATACCATCATCACACGTGAGAATACCATCCACCAGGTACATGGTAAATACTCTTGCAACTCGGCCAACATTGTCTACCTGATACGTTGCAAGAAAGGATGTCCCGAAGCATGGTACATTGGGGAGACCATGCAGACGCTACGACAACGGATGAATGAACATCGCTCGACAGTCACCAGGCAAGACTGTTCCCTTCCTGTTGGTGAACACTTCAGTGGTCACGGGCATTCAGCCTCTGACCTTTGGGTAAGCATTCTCCAAGGCGGCCTTCACGACACACGACAACGCAGAGTCGCTGAACAGAGACTGATAGCCAAGTTCCGCACACATGAGGACGGTCTCAACAGGGATCTTGGGTTCATGTCGCACTATCTGTAACCCCCGTGACTTGCCTGGGTTTGCAAAACCTCACTTACTGTCCTGTCTGGAGACAATACACATCTCTTTAAACCGTGATCAGTGCTCCTTCCACTCACATTGTCAGCCACTTCAGGTCTTGAACAGCAGGTTAGGTGTAAGGATTCGCATTCTAATCAGTAATCTCTAAACTGTCTGTGCTTTATATGCTCTGTCTGAGGCCAGAACTCTCCATTCACCTGACGAAGAGGCTGTCCCCTCGAAAGCTGGTGAGAATATTATCAAATAAATAGGTTGGACTAAAACCTGGTGTTGTCAGACTTTTTACTGTGTTTACGCCAGTCCAACGCCGGCATACCCACATCATATTTGTGGGCAGTCAGGTGGAGACGCGTGTAGGCTGGACTGTGATGCTCTACACAGTTAAATAGCCGCCCAGCCGTGTGGGCTGGCTGACGCAGAATGACCGTTGGAGCGAGGTACTGGAGGGTGTCGCTCACTCTCAGGAGAGCTGGGATAGAAAGCAGAATCAGAGGCCTTGCAGCCACCACAAGCCATCACAGCCAGCGTTCTCCCATCTCACCCACCCCCAGTGCCAGCGGAAAAAGAGAATTCGGCCCTCCAAAACTCCATTCACTGCAGCGGGACTGGAGAATGCCAGCCACGGGCGAGACTGGAAGATGCCAGCCACGGGCAAGGCCCACCACAAAGGCCAATTATGGGAAAGATGGGCAGGGCCTTCACCAGTCTGTGTGAGACACGACCTTTGACTTTGGGCAGTTTGGAGTTGAAAGCGGGAGGTGACGGGGCCATTTGTTCCGATATTACGCTCTCACTTAAAATCAACGTTACCCCACAGAATTACAGGAGCAGGGGAGGCCATTCAGCCCTTCGAGCCTGCTCCGCCATTCATCACGATCCTGGTTGATCGTCCAACTCAATAGCCTCATCCTACTTTCTCCCCGTAACCTTTGATCCCATTCATCCCAAGTGCCTTATCCAACCGCCTCTTGAATACATTCAATGTTCTGGCATCAACCACTTCGTGTATAGAAAACAGGCATAGATGGTGGCCATTCCACCCATCAATGCTATGCTGGCTTTGTGTGGAGCAAGCTACAGTCCCCTACTCGATCCTAGTAGCCTGGCAAGTTCATTTCCTTCAAGATCCCATCTAATTTCTCTGTAAAAGCACTGATTGTCTCAGTTTCCACTATCCTCCTGGTTCTGGTTTGCTCGCTGTCGTTCCCTGTTCACTCGCCCTGTTGTGTTACGGAGCTGTGGTTGTTTGACGATGATCCCCTCCATCCTGGCCACTAATGCAATCACCCCTCTTGGTTTTTTTTTTCCTGCAGGAAGTTGCACTGTACACGGAATTATATCCACATGCATTTATTCATGTCCTTCATCCTGAGAGCCACCGCCGTCTTCATCAAGGACTTTGTCTTGTTCAAAGCTCATGAATCAAGCCCTTGCCCAACAATCTCGGTGAGTGCAGGCTGTAGTGGGGAGTAACAGAGGGGTTTGACATTCTGGCTCAGGGCCTGTCCCAATCCTTTCACTCGATCGACAGGGTAGCACAGTGGTCAGCACTGCTGCTTCACAGCTCCAGGAACCCGGGTTCGATTCCCGGCTCGGGTCATTGTCTGTGTGGAGTTTGCACATTCTCCTCATGTCTGCGTGGGTTTCCTCTGGGTGCTCCGGTTTCCTCCCACAGTCCGAAAGATGTGCGGGTTAGGTTGATCAGCCGTGTTAAAATTGCCGCTTAGTGTACTAGGATGCTTAGGTTAGAGCGATTAGGAGGTAAAATATGTAGGGATATGGGGGTAGGGCCTGGGTGGGATTGTGATCGGTGCAGACTCGATGGGCCGAAGGGCCTCTTTCTGCACTTCTATGATTCTATTTTTGCACATCTTTCTCACCTCAGGAGCTGACAAACAAATTTCAGAAAGATAAAGTTTGGCACAACAAGAAACTGAATTTCAAAAGTTAATCTGAATCTAAATGGCAGGCTTTCAGAAGTGTGTTAACCAGGGTTCAGGGTGAACACATTCCTCTTAGAGTGAAGGGCGGAAGTAGGGAACTCTGGATGACTCGGGATATTGAGACTCTGGTCAAGAAGAAGAAAGAGGCACTTGACAGGCAGCTGGGGTTAAGTGAATCCCTTGAAGAGTACAGGGGGTGTAGGACTGGAGTTAAGAGAGAAATCAGGAGGGCAAAAAGGGCACACGAGATTGTTTTGGCAGATAAAGCAACGGAGAATCCAAAGAGTTTCTACAAATACATAAAGGGCAAAAGAGTAACAAGGGAGAGAGTAGGGCTTCTTAAGGATCAACATGATCATCTATGTGGATCCACAGGGATGAGTGAGATCCTAAATGAATATTTCTCATCAGTATTTACTGTTGAGAAAAGCATGGATGTTAGGGAACTTGGGGAAATAAATAGTGATGTCATGAGGAGAGTACATATTGCAGAGGAGGAGGTGCTGGAAGTCTTAAAGCTCATCAAGGTAGATAAATCCCTGGGACCTGATGAAGTGCATCCCAGGACCTTGTGAGAGGCTAGGGAGGAAATTGCCGGTCCCCTAGCAGAAATATTTGATTCATCGATAGTCACAGGTGAGGTGCCTGAAGATTGGAGAGTGGCAAATGTTGTGCCTTTGTTTAAAAAGGGCTGCAGCAGAAAGCTTCGGAACTACAGGCCAGTGAGCCTCACATCTGTGGTGGGTAAATTGTTGAAAGGTATGTCGAGGCACAGGATCTACAGGCATTTAGAGACACAAGGACTGATTAGGGACAGTCAGCATGGCTTTGTGAGTGGAACATCATGTCTCAGAAATTTGAGTTTTTTGAAGGGGAACCAAGAAGGTAGATGAGGGCAGTGCAGTTGATGTTATCTACATGGACTTTAGCAAGGCCTTTGACAAGATACTGCATGGTAGATTGTTGCATAAGGTTAAATCTCACAGGATCCAGGGAGAGGTATCTAAATGGATACAAAATTGGCTTCTTGACAGAATCCAGAGGGTGGTTGTAAAGGGTTGTTTTTCAAACTGGAGGCCTGTGACCAGCGGTGTGCCTCAGGGATCAGCGCTGGGTCCACTGTTATTTTTCATTTATATTAATGATTTGGATGAGAATATAGGAGGCATGGTTAGTAAGTTGGCAGATGGCACCAAGATTGGTGGCATAGTGGACAGTGAAGAAAATTATCTTGGATTGCAACAGGATCTTGATCAATTGGGCCAGTGAGCTGACGAATGGCAGATGGAGTTTAAGTTAGATAAATGCGAGTTAATGCATTTTTGTAGATTGAACCAGGGCAGGACTTGCTCAGTTAATGGTAGGGTGTTGGGGAGGGTTACAGAACAAAGAGATCTAGGGGCACATGTTCATAGCTCCTTGAAAGTGGAGACACAGATGGACAGAGTGGTGAAGAAGGCATTCAGCAAGCTTGGTTTCATTGGTCAGAACATTAAATACAAGAGTTGGAATGTCTTGTTGAAGTTGTACAAGACATTGGTAAGGCCACACTTGGAATACTGTGTGCAATTCTGGTCACCCTATTATAGAAAGGGTATTATTAAACTAAAAAGAGTGCAGAAAAGATTTATTAGGATGCTACTGGGACTTGATGGATTGAGTTATAAGGAGAGGCCAGATAGACTGGGACGTTTTTCCCTGGAGCGTAGAAGGCTGAGGGGTGATCTTATAGAGGTCTATAAAATAATGAGGGGCACAGATCAGCTAGATAGTCAATATCACTTCCCAAAAGTAGGGAAGTCTAAAACTAGAGGGAATTAGGTTTAAGGTGAGAGGGGAAAGATACAAAAGAGCCCAGAGGGGCAATTTTTTCCACGCAGAGGGTGGTGAGAGTCTGGAACAAGCTGCCAGAGGTAGTAGTAGAGACAGGTACAATTTTGTCTTTTAAAAAGCATTTAGGTAGTTACATGGGTAAGATGGGTATAGAGGGATATGGGCCAAATGCGGGCAATTGGGATTAGCTTAGGGGTTTTAAAAAGAAAAGGGCGGCATGGACAAGTTGGGCCAAAGGGCCCACCACCCTCTTCTTTGGTGATGTGAGTCTCCCTTTGTTTGTATGAATTGGAAGTAGCCACTGGCAGAAGACTGCGACCGGATTCACGTGTAGTTTTCTTTACGGATGGTGGTTTGGGAGGGGTGGTGATCGGAGGGAGGTGAGGAGAGGGAAGATTACACCATTCCATCGCAGTGATTGGAATATCTGGGCAGCTTTGCGCAGGGAATGTTTTATTCCTTTCAGCTGTGGGTAACTCAATCTGGTGTTAATGTGCTGTAATGTGACATTTTGGCAAGGAGAGAAATTCCAAGTCGAGAACATTATGCTTATTTTTCTATGTCTGACGAGCAGCCTTGTACCTGTTACTTTCTTAACCCTGTCCAGACCCACCGCTGGATGTAGTCCGAACATGCTCAGCCCAGGGATAGTATGTCTTCTTGAGTTGTGACAACAAGTACTGAGCGCAGTGCTGCAGTGGGATCTGATCCCGAGGCGACAATCCATGGCATGCTAAATGGAATCGGGATATCCTTGTGTTTTCCTGTCTATTGGATACTTAGTTTTTGTTTTGGGAGAATCCTGGTCCAGATTTTTAAAATTTAAATTTCACCATCCGCCATGGTGGGATCTGAACCCAGATTCCTGGAATATTACCCTGGGTTGCAGAATCCCTACAGGGCAGAAGGGGGGCCATTCAGCCCATCGGGGCGGAGATAAGGTCATAATTTCCCAAAGGTAGGGGAGTCTAAAACTAAACGGATAGGTTGAAGGTGAGAGAGGAGAGATACAAAAGGGTCCAGAGGGGCAATTTTTTCACACAGAGGGTGGTGAGTGTTTGGAACGAGCTGCCAGAGGTGGGTACAGTGCTGTCTTTTAACAAGCATTTAGACAGTTACATGGGTAGGATGGGTATACAGGGATATGGGCCAAATGCGGGCAATTGGGATTAGCTTAGGGGTTAAAACTGAGCGATGGGAGACAATGCAACATTCTTACACAGCTCGATAGGGTGTCTCCAGGAAGGGTGTTCCCCCTGGTTCGAAGGGGCATGTGGAAATTTAAGGGACACGGTGTCAGGATAACAGGTGGAACGTCTAGGACTGACACGAGGAGGAATCCCTTCCCTCAGAGGGCTGGCGAGCCTTTGGAATTCTCGACCCCACTGGGGCTGTGTGGAGTCTCAGTCTCTGAGTACGTTCAAAGCAGAATGTGATAGATTTCTAAATGTTGAAAGATCTCGAGAGATGCGGGAGGATACTGGGGGAAACTGGCATCAAGGTAGAAGGGCAGCCATGACCATGGGATGTCTCCAAGCGCCTTACAGCCAATGAAGTACTCCTTATGTTGAGCCACTGGTGTAACCTAGGAAACGCAATGCAGCAAAAGTGTGCACAGCAAGCTCCCAGAAGCAGCAATATGCTAATGTCCAGATAAACTGTTTGTTTGAGGGATAGATTCTGACACTGCATAGAACATAGAACACTACAGCACAAACAGGCCCTTCAGCCCACGAGTTGCGCCGATCACATCAACACCTACCAACCTACAGACCTATCTATAACCCCCAATCCCATAAAACCCCATATACTCATCCAGAAGTCTTTTAAAAGACCCCAGCGAGTTCGCCTCCACCATCACTGACGGCAGCCGATTCCATTCACTCACCACCCTCTGAGTGAAAAACTTACCCCTGACATCTCCTCTGTACTTGCCTCCCCGCACCTTAAATCTGTGTCCTCTCGTAGCGACCATTTCAACCCGGGGAAATAGCCTCCGAGAATCCACCCTATCTATTCCTCTCAACATTTTATAAACTTCTATCAGGTCGCCTCTCAACCTTCGTCTCTCCAGGGAAAAGAGTCCCAGCTCCCTCAACCTATCTTCATAAGGCATGCCTCCCAATCCAGGCAACATCCTTGTAAATCTCCTCTGTACCCTTTCAATAGCTTCTACATCTTTCCTATAGTGAGGCGACCAGAACTGCGCACAGTACTCCAAGTGAGGCCTGACAAGGGTCTTATAAAGTTGCAGCATTACCTCCCGACTCCTAAACTCAATCCCTCGATTTATGAAGGCCAGTACACCATACGCCTTCTTAACCACATCCTCCACCTGCGAGGCCGATTTAAGAGTCCTGTGGACCCGGACCCCAAGATCCTTCTGCTCTTCAACACTACTAAGACTCCTGCCCTTGATAGTGTACTCGTTCATCCCGTTGGTTCTGCCAAAATGGACGACTACGCATTTATCCGCGTTGAAGTCCATCTGCCACTTCTCCGCCCAGTCCTGCATCCTATTTATGTCCTGCTGCAACTTTTGACGTCCTTCCAGACCATCCGCAACACCACCGACCTTCGTGTCTGCAGATGGTCCCCGTTTGAAAAAGGCTCAGTTGTATATAACCAAGAATTTAACATCACATCCAGAAGACAGTGTAGCAGTAGGGGGAGGCAGTGGCAAGGTGACCTCCTCATCCCATGACGCAGAGTAATGTTCTGGGAATCTGGGTTCAAATCCCACCATGGCGGATGGTGAAATTTAAATTTTAAAAATCTGGACCAGGATTCTCCCAAAATAAAACTAAGCATCCAATGGACAGGAAAGCGCAAGAATTTCCCACCTGTTTTTTTTTTAGCGTACCTACCAGAGTGAATCTCCCACACTCTGAGCACTGCAGAGTTCCTCAGCGGGAAAATCAGAGCGGGGAGAAGCCTATTCCTGCCCGAGAGGCCGGCAGCATAGCATGGAGTGGGCCACTGCGCGTGTGTCACCAGAGCAGAGATTGGCGTGTGCGGATTGCGCCCCCCACCCCCCCCCCCCGCCCAACGACTGCCGGTCTCCCGATCGCTAGCCCGCAGTCGCTGGCCAGCCCCGCAGCCACCCCTTCCCCCCTCGATCGGCGGCCTTCCAGAACCCCCCATCTGCCCGATCGCTGACCTTCCAGACATCTCCAGGCCAGCCCCGATCTGCTGACCTCACCCCCAGCCAGCCCCACCCCGATGACCAGCCCTGATACTGACCCTACAGCCAGACCCGATCGCCTCCTCCCTCCCTCTCCCACTGCTTTTCATTTTGGTGGGACAAACTTGAATGCGGATTACAGGGTCAACGGCAGGGTACTGAGGAATGTGGAGGAACAGAGAGATCTTGGGGTTCATATCCACAGATCTCTGAATGTTGCCACTCAAGTGGATAGAGTCATGAAGAAGGCTTATAGTGTGTTAGCGTTTATTAACAGGGGGTTTGAGTTTAAGAGCTGTGGAATTATGCTGCAACTATATCGGACCTTGGTGAGACCACATTTGGAATATTGTGTTCAGTTCTGGGCACCTCACTATAAGAAGGATGTGGAAGCATTGGAGAGAGTGCAGAGGAGATTTACCAGGATGCTGCCTGGTTTGGAGGGTCGGTCTTATGAGGAAAGGTTGAGGGAGCTGGGGCTTTTCTCTTTAGAGCAGAGGAGGATGAGAGGCGACTCAATAGAAGTTTATTAGATGATGAGGGGGATAGATAGAGTGGACGTGCAGAGACTATTTCCTCGGGTGGATGTAGCTGTTACTAGGGGGCGTAACTATAAGGTTGATGGTGGGAGATATAGGAGGGATGTCCGAGGTAGGTTCTTCACTCAGAGAGTGGTTGGGTGTGGAATGGACTGCCTGCTGTGATAGTGGAGTCGGACACTTTAGGAACTTTCAAGCGGTTATTGGATAGGCACATGGAGCACTCCAGAATGATAGGGAGTGGGATAGCTTGATGGTGGGTTTGGACATAGCTCCACACAACATCGAGGGCCAGAGGGCCGAAGGGCCTGTACTGTGCTGGAATGTTCTATGTTCTATGCTCCCACTTGCAGAATGGCAGCGGGTTTCCCGCCCACCCTACTGATCCCCACCCCCTCTGGCCCTGCTGCCTTGGTACTGCTTGGTGCCTGGTGGGCAGTGCCAATTTGCCCCTTGGGCGGTGCCAGGGTGCCAGTCTGACAAAGTCCAAGGGGTACCTCCCCTCTTGCCTCTGATCTCCTGTGGGGGGGGGGGCCTCAATGACCTCCGTCCCCACTGGTGAGGAACACTATTAATGGGGATCAGTTGTAAACTCCTAAGTTGGGAACCACTCCTGGCGGTGGGCTGTGGGCAGGGGGGATGTGAGCAATCCCTGGGAAGAACATTCCAGTCCTGGTACTCCGGAATCAGCTCCGCACTGATTGGCGCTTAAAAGAAAAGGGCTTGGAAGACTCGTGACCAACTGAACTTTGACCTGCAAGTAACTATGACAACCCCGGGGCCATTTTCTTTCTCCTGTCAAACATTGAGAAGCGTGAAGCAGAGAATTAAAAATTGGCTCGCAAACCAGGCAAGAGGGACGGCTCGTTGGCCGAGGACGAATGAGGTTAGTTAAATATTAACCTCGTCAACAGCTCCCTGGTTCGGGATCTGTCAAAAATGCAGGAAAATTATTCTCTTTGTTCTCCTGAAGGGCTAGTCAAACAGTCAAAATTCCCAAGTTTGATGTCCCAGATGAAACCGTGGAGAGGGAGATCAAAGTAGGCCATGGTTCCTTTTATCACGGCATGGTGCCTCAAATTAATTGATATTATCGACACAGAGTTGTTGACCCCTGTGCAGCCCATACCTCTGGGAGGTTATCTTTATGCATCATTTACCACCCAAGTAGCCTCTATCAAACATACTTCCTAGCGTGAAGTAGATAAGAAGGAGGCCTTTCGTTCCATTGGCCCTTTGGAAGAGCTATCCAATTAGTCCCCTGAAAATCCTTTCATGTATCCCTTCAAAACTCCTTTTGAAGGGATCTACTTTACGCTCATAAAATATAGGAGCAGAATTAGACCACTCAGCCCATCGAGTCTCCTTCCCCATTCGATCATGGCTGATATCTTTGACAAGGTACCACATGGTCGATTGTGTGAGAAACGCAGCTCACAGTCAAACAATTTTAGTCGAGTCAAGTTCCGAAGGAGCAAGATATTTTATTCAACGTTCCTGCAAGACCGGGTGTCCAAAAAATAGGCACACCTTACATCGATTTGCAGCACATTTTTATACTTTTTTTACAAGCATTGTAATGGCTTTGCAATGTGTTGTTCTCCCCTAATTGGTGATCCCTGTCCCATCTATGTGTTGTCATTGCCCTATTGGCTCGAGGTGCCCCAAGTTCCCATCCCCTCTACTCCCCATCTAACAATGTCTCCTGTTATCACAAGAGTGCATTAACAAACTCATCCGTCTTATCTAACACTGTTACATGTCTAGCTCAGATTGGCGGTAATCAACCTTTTGCCATCTTAATCACTGCTGTCCCGACTATCTCAGTGACCTGGGAGTATGCTCAGTTGTAGAAACAACACATCTTGCATACCATTTGTTGTTACAGCCTGGACCTTATACATTCCTACAGAGTGTGGTGTATGTGCCTCACTGCACACAGCATATCTGGTGTTATTCTTACACCACAGGCAGTCTCTTTATTGTCCCTGACTATTGCTCTGTTCAGCATCACCGAATTTTATGTCCTGTGTTTGTGACTAAAATCACAGTTGTTCCCATAATGTGGGTTAGCAATGTGCCTGACTATATCCAGTCTACCTAACTTTAGGCTATTTCTCTATGGTGTACAGATATGTGTTAACAGCATCTTTACCTGTTGCTCACAATTGTTGCATCTGGTTAAATCTCACGTGATCCAGGGAGAGGTATCTAAATGGATACAAAATTTAGCTTCTTGACAGAATCCAGAGGGCGGTTGTAGAGGGTTGTTTTTCAAACTGGAGGCCTGTGACCAGCGGTGTGCCTCAGGGATCAGTGCTGGGTCCACTGTTATTTGTCATTTATATTAATGATTTGGATGAGAATATAGGGGGCATGGTTAGTAAGTTTGCAGATGACACCAAGATTGGTGGCATAGTGGACAGTGAAGAAAGTTATCTCCAATTGCAATGAGATCTTGATCAATTGGGGCCAGGGGGCTGACGAATGGCAGATGGAGTTTAATTTAGATAAATGTGAGGTGATGCATTTTGATAGATTGAACCAGGGCAGGACTTACTCAGTTAATGGTAGGGCGTTCGGGAGAGTTATAGAACAAAGAGATCTAGGGGTTCATAGCTTCCTGGAAGTGGAGTCACAGGTGGACAGAGTGGTGAAGAAGGCATTCAGCATGCTTGGTTTCATCGGTCAGAACATTGAATACAGGAGTTGGGACGTCTTGTTGAAGTTGTACAAGACATTGGTAAGGTCACACTTGGAATACTGTGTGCAATTCTGGTCACCCTATTATAGAAAGGATATTATTAAACTAGAAAGAGTGCAGAAAAGATTTACTAGGATGCTACCAGGACTTGTTGGATTGAGATATATAAGGATATATATAAGGATAGACTGGGACTTTTTTCTCTGGAGTGTAGGAGGCAAAGGGGTGATCTTATAGAGGTCTATAAAATAATGAGGGGCACAGATCAGCTAGATAGTCAATATCTTTTCCCAAAGGTAGGGGAGTCTAAAACTAGAGGGCATAGGTTTAAGGTGAGAGGGGAGAGATACAAAAGTGTTCAGAGGGGCAATTTTTTAACACAGAGGGTAGTGTCTGTCTGGAACGAGCTGCCAAAGGTAGTAGTAGAGGTGGGTACAATTTTGTCTTTTGAAAAGCGTTTAGACAGTTACATGGGTAAGATGGGTATAGAGGGATATGGGCCAAATGCAGGCAATTGGGACTAGCTTAGGGGTTTTTAAGAGAAATGGGTGGCATGGACAAGTTGGGCCGAAGGGCCCATTTCCATGCTATAAACCTCTATGACTCGATATGCTCCTCATCCCCATTTTCCTGCCTTCCCCTCTGGAATCTTTCAACCCATTATCAATTAAAAATCTGTCTAACTCCTCCGTAAATTTACTCACTGTCCCAGCATCCACTGCTCTTTGGGGTAACGAATTCCACAGGTTCACAGCCCTTTGGGAGAAGCAGTTTCTCCTCAACTCTGTTTTAAATTTGCTAACCCTTATCGTCAGACTGTGACCTCTCGTCCTAGAATGCCCCACAAGAGGAAGCATCCGCTGGTGGGGCATTCTAATCACCCTTTCAGCTGGCACATTCTAGTTCCGGCATGGTGGCACAGTGGTAAGCACTGCTTCCCTCAGTGCCAGGGGACCCGGATTTGATTCCACTGACTGTGTAGCGTTTGCACATTCTCCCCATGCCTGCGTGGGTTTCCCCCAGGGTGCTGACAGTCGGGGGGCTCAGCAATGGCAGTGTCATTGAATGATGAGGGGCGGTGGTTTGATGGGCATTGCCTGGCACTTGTGTGGCACAAACGTTACATCCTCCCGTTTATGATCCACTTCTCTTGTTCACCTCAGGTTGGTTGTAAGGCCGCAGTGGTGTTCTTTCAATACTGCATCCTGGCAAACTTCTTCTGGCTTCTCGTGGAAGGTCTCTACTTGCACACGTTGCTTGTAATATCGTTCTTCTCGGAGAGAAAGTACTTCTGGTGGTACATACTCATCGGCTGGGGTAAGGGCAAGAAATCAGCCTGACCTATTCTCCCATTTTTTTTGTTTTATTCATCTGTGGGACATGGGCATCGCTGGCTGGCCAGCATTTATTGCCCATCCCTAGTTGCCCTTGGAGGGCAGTTGAGAGTCAACCACATCGCTGTGGCTCTGGAGTTACATGTAGGCCAGACCGGGTAAGGATGGCAGATTTCCTTCCCTAAAGGTCATTGGTGAACCAGATGGGTTTTTCCGACAATTTGGTCGTCAGTAGACTTTTAATTCCAGATATTTTTTATTGAATTCAAATTCTGGGTGCTCCTTCCACAGTACAAGGATTGGCCCTTAGTGTCAAGGGAACTAGCTAGGGTAAATGCGTGGGGTTGTGGGGATAGGGCCTGCGTGTGATTGTGGTCAGTGCAGACTTGATGGGCCAAATGGCCTCCTTCTGCATTGTAAGGTTCTATGATTCTATCTGCCGTGGTGGGATTCGAACCCGGGTCCCCAGAACGTTAGTTGAGTTTCTGGATTGCTGGTCTAGCGATAATACCATTAAGCCATCACATAAGAACATAAGAAATAGGAGCAGGAGTAGGCCATCTAGCCCTTCGAGCCTGCCCCGCCATTCAATAAGATCATGGCTGATCTGAAGTGGATCAGTTCCACTTTCCCGCTTTCTCCCCATAACCCTTAATTCCCTTGTCTATCAGAAACCTATCTACCCATGACTTAAATATATTTAACGATGTAGCCTCCACCACTTCAACAGGCAGAGAATTCCAGAGATTCACCACCCTTTGAGTGAAGAAGTTCCTCCTCAACTCCGATCTAAACTGTCCCCCCTTTATCTTGAGGCTGTGCCCTCTAGTCCTGCTGTCCTTTCTGAGCGGGAAGAATCTCTCTACCTCTACCCTATCTATTTTCTTATGTCTTATTATCTTATTATCTTATATTCATTATCTTATACTTCTCTATAAGATCCCCCTCAGCCTTCTAAACTCCAACGAGTACAGACCCAGTCTGTTTAGTCTCTCTTCATAGTCCAATCCCCTCATCTCCGGTATCAGCCTAGTGAACCTCCTCTGCACTCCCTCCAAGGCCAATATATCCTTCCGCAAGTACGGCGACCAAAACTGCACACAGTACTCCAGCTGCGGCCTCACCAGTGCCCTGTACAGTTGCAGCAAGACCTCCCTGCTTTTATATTCAATCCCCCTCGCTATAAAGGCCAGCATCCCATTCGCCTTCTTGATCACCTGCTGCACCTGCAGACTGGGTTTTTGCGACTCATGCACAAGGACCCCCAGGTCCCTCTGCACCGTAACATGCTGCAGCTTTTCACCTTTTAAATAGTAATCCCTCCTACTATTATTTCTCCTCCGCTTTGTGTTACTTGAGCCTGGCTCAGTTGTATGTGGTTGATGTGTACAGGATTGGAGGAGGCATCAGACCCTCAGGGAATGCCTGAAGCCTAAAGATGGATACTTATTTGTGAATGAGTGCGGCAGCGTGGCAGCTATGCTACTGGAGTAAATAATCCAAAGAACACAAGTTCAAATGCTCACCGGAGCCAGTTTGAACTTTTGGGTTCAGTTCTGAAATAAGTCAGCAGAGGCCGGTGTCCCTTCACCAGGTTCCCTTTTATTTACAAACTCTTGTAAAGTTCATAGAATGTTACAAGCTCTGAGTCAGCAGTGCGGGGAGATCTGACAGTCCCAGTTATATACAATGAACATTACAGCACAGCAACAGGCCCTTCGGCCCTCCAAGCCTGCACCGATTACATTGTTCTATCTAGACCAACCTCCTGTATCCCGCTATTCCCCCTCTATTCATCTCGATAGTTTTTAAATGTCACAAGTGTGTCTGCCTCAACCACCTCACTTGGCAGTGCATTCCAGGCCCCCACCACTCTCTGTGTGAAAATCCATCCCCTGCACATCTCCACCGAACCTTTCGTAGAACATAGAACATTCCAGCACAGTACAGGCCCTTCGGCCCTCAATGTTGTGCCAAGCTTTGTCCAATCCCAAGATCAAGCTATCTCACTCCCTATCATTCTGGAGTGCTCCATGTGCCTATTCAATAACCGCTTGAAAGTTCCTAAAGTGTCCGACTCCACTATCACAGCAGGCAGTCTATTCCACATCCCAACCACTCTCTGAGTGAAGAATCTACCTCGGACATCCCTCCTATATCTCCCACCATCAACCTTATAGTTATGCCCCCTAGTAACAGCTACATCCACCCGAGGAAACAGTCTCTGCGCGTCCACTCTATCAATCCCTCTCATCATCTTATAAACCTCTATTAAGTCGCCTCTCATCCTCCTCCACTCTAAAGAGAAAAGCCCCAGCTCCCTCAACCTTTCCTCATAAGACCGACCCTCCAAACCAGGCAGCATCCTGGTAAATCTCCTCTGCACTCTCTCCAATGTTTCCACATCCTTCTTATAGTGAGGTGCCCAGAACTGAACACAATATTCCAAATGTGGTCTCACCAAGGTCCGGTATAGTTGCAGCATAATCCCACAGCTCTTAAACTCAAACCTCCTGTTAATAAACGCTAACACACTATAAGCCTTCTTCACGACTCTATCCACTTGAGTGGCAACATTCAGAGATCTGTGGATATGAACCCCAAGATCTCTCTGTTCCTCCACATTCCTCAGAACCCTGCCGTTGACCCTGTAATCTGCATTCGAATTTGTCCTACCAAAATGAATCACCTCACACTTATCAGGGTTAAACTCCATCTGCCACTTTTCGGCCCAGCTCTGCATCCTATCAATGTCTCTTTGCAGCCTGCAAGAGCCCTCCACCTCATCCACTACTCCAACAATCTTGGTGTCGTCAGCAAATTTACTAACCCACCCTTCAGCCCCCTTCTTCCAAGTCATTGATAAAAATCACAAAAAGCAGAGGACCCAGCACTGACCCCTGTGGTACACCGCTAGTAACTAGCCTCCAGTCTTTCCCTCCTTACCTTGAATTTGTGATGATTTCAGTCAGGCAAATGCAGTTGGCCTGTTGGAGTATGAGCTCCCTGATTAAGCCCTTGCCCAAAAAGTTGTCCCTGACTGAGCCCTAATGGATGGCCCAATCAGGGAGCCTCATGTTCCCGATTTAAAGCAGGTCTGTCAGTTTCTCTGCCTGCTGAAGTAGGGAGCACGCAGAGAGCACTCTGTTGTATGGCATATCTTGTAAATAAAGGAGCTTTTGGTGACAGGACCTTCACTTCAGTGGATTCGTTACACCTCGTAATTATCACTTCTGTCCTAGGAAAAAGCTTCCAACTGTTCACCCTATCTATGTCCTTCATAATTTTATAAACTTCTATCGTCCCTCAGCCTTCGTCTTTCCAGGGAGAACAATCCCAGTTTATTCAATCTCTCCTCATAGCTAATCCCCTCCATACCAGGCAACATCCTTATAAACCTCTTCTGTACTCCAAAGCCTCCACATCCTTCTGGAAGAATGAGGAGAGATCTCATTGAGACGTATAAGATGATGAATGGGATGGATAGGATAGAGGTGGAGAGGCTCTTCCCGCTCAGAAAGGACAGTAGGACTAGGGGGCACAGCCTCAAGATAAAGGGGTGCGGTTTAGAACGGAGTTGAGGAGGAACTTCTTCACTCAAAGGGTGGTGAATCTCTGGAATTCTCTGCCCGTTGAAGTGGTGGAGGCTGCCTCGCTAAATATTTTTAAGATGTGGTTTGATAGGCAAGGGGATTAAGGGTTATGGGGAGAGGGCGGGAAAGTGGAACTGAGCCACGACAGATCAGCCATGATCTTATTGAATGGCGGGGCAGGCTCGAGGGGCTAGATGGCCTACTCCTGCTCCTATTTCTTATGTTCTTATGTTCTTTAGTGTATGTACACTATAATAAGCTCAATCAAGGAGCTCGTATTCTAAGAGGCCAACCTCAGTGGCCTTAGTGAAGTCATTATAGGTTCGAAAAGTCTTCAGCGAAGGTGCTGATTAATCAGAACTGAGCTGGGAGAAGCCACCTGGTTCACTTCAGGTAAGGAACTCTGCCATCGTCACAGCGACCAGGCCTATATGTTACTTCAACCCCCCCACACCAATGTGGTTGACTCTGAAGTGTCGCCACAGCCCACTCAGTTCTATCAGAAGAACCATCGCTATCTTGGGGTAGATATGAGGCTGGGCAATAGGTGCCAGTCTTGCCAGCGATGCCCACCTCCCAAGAATGAATGGGAAAAGGGGCAGCATGGGCAAGCTGGGCTGAAGGGCCTGTTTCCAAGATGTAAACCTCGATGAACGAAAGGGCGATAGGATCTGGAGAGTTCAAATGATTATCGGGGCCCACCTGGGGAGATGCTGGTGTCGTGGTAACGTTGCTGGGCTGGTAATCTAGAGACTCTGGCTAACGCTCTGAGGGCACAGGTTCAAGTCCCACCAAGGCAGCTGGTGGAATTTAAATTTTAATTCAGTAATGGTACCTGTGGAACCTATTGTCGATTGTCATAAAAACCCAGTCCCTTCCATTGCTCAGTCAGGTTACTCAGTCTCTGTGCTTGGATTGTGGTTTTGAGGGCACGCAGTTAAGAGTTGTGTTGGGAAATAAATGTAATTCCAACGCCGGAATCCTATCACCCCGCCCGCAATCAAATCGGAGCGGGCAAGGGGTGGACAAAGGACATTTCTGTTGACCTCAGACAGGAATTTCCAGTCTCACTCAAACGAGGTCATAAAATCCCACCCCTTGTCTTTATACGGAATCCCTACAGTGCAGAAGGAGGCCATTCAGCCCATTGAGCCTGCACCGACAACAATCCCACCCAGGCCTGAGCGTAACCCCATATATTTAACCTGCTAATCCCCCTGTCACACTAAGGGTCAATTTAGCACAGCCAATCAACCTAACCCACACATCTTCGGACCGTGGGAGGAAAACTGGAGCTCCCGGATGAAACCCACGCAGATACGGGGAGAACATGCAAATTCCACACAGACAGTGACCCAAGCTGGGAATTGAACCTGGGTCCCAGTGCTAACCACTGTGCCACCGCAAAATTCCACCATCTGCCCATGGCTGGATTCGAACCTGGATCTCCAAAACATTAGTTGAGTTTCAGTATTAATAGTCTAGCGATAATACCACTAGGCTGTCGCCTCCCAGGATGGAAATGTCACCGCGCCAGGGACTCAGATTCCATTCCAGTCTCGGGTGTCTGTCTGTGAAGAGTTTGCACATTCTCCCCGTGTCTGCGCGGGTTTCCTCCAGGTGCTCCGGTTTCCTCCCACACTCCAAAGATGTCAGGCTAGGTTGATTGACCATGTTAAATTGCCCCTTCGTGCTGGGGAATTAACAGGATGAATATGTGAAGTTACAGGGATGGGGCTTGGGTGGGATTGTTGGTGCAGATCCGATGGGCCGAATGGTCGCCTTCTGCACTGCAGGGATTCTATGGACATCTCTGGCAAGGTCAACATTTATTGCCCATCTCTCATAGAGGTGGTGATGAGCTGCCTTTATGAGCAGCTGCAGCCCATGTAGTGTAGGTACACCCACAGTGCTGTCAGGGAGGGAGTATTTTGACCCAGCGACTGCGAAGGAACGGCGATATATTTCCAAGTCAGGATGGTGAATGGGTTGGAGGGGAACCTGCAGGGTGGTGGTGTTCCCATGTATCTGCTGCCCTTGTCCTTCTAGGCGTAGAGATCAGGGGTTTGGAAGATGCTGTCTAAGGAGCCTTGTTGCAGTGTGTCTTGTAGATGGTGCACTCGGCTCCCGCTCTTCTTCAGTGGTGGAGGGAATGGTGATTTAAGGATGTGAACGCCATGAAGATTAAAACAGCCGGTTTTGACTTGGATGGTGTCTGCAGTAAAGCCGTCTTGAACTTTTTGACAGGGACTCCGCTGCTGTTAATTGTCACTTGGACCGTCACCCGAGTCTATTACGATGATGTTGGGTAAGTTCAGAATGAAACTCTCAGACCCACGGCGGCTTTTAAAAATGTAAGCGTAGAGCGGCGTTCCATTTCCGTCTGCAATGTTTGTCAAGAGGCCTAAACCAGTTCTGAAAAAGTAGGGGGCGCAAGGAGCGGGCGACAGGGGGGGGGCACCAAGCTGGGCAAGTGGGGCACCCCACTGCCCCTCGCTGATTGCGAGAGCTTGGAACATTTTGTTGACTCAGTTCACTGAAGCAGCGAGCGTGTTGGAGAATTAGCATTGGGGAGGGAGGGGGTACACTGCGGGAGGAGGGGGGAGTGGGGAGGGCTGTTGGGGGTGGGCAGCAGGGGAAGCAAGGTACAGGTCACTGGATTTCCATAGAAGGTTCCTGCTGTGAGTCTGTCCCTGCAGGTATAACATGATGGCGCAGTGAGAATGTCACTGGACAAGAAACGCAAGCTTAATACTCTGAGGACATGGCTTCAAATCCCACCACGGCATCTACTCAAATTCAAATAATAAAAAACTGGGACTAATAGCTAGTATAGAATAGAAACATAGAACTCCTACACTGCCCAAGGAGGCCATTCGGCCCATTGAGTCTGCACCGACAACAATCCCACCCAGTTCCAATCCCTGTAACCCCATGTACTTACGCTGCTAATCTCCCTGACATTAAGGAGCAATTTAGCACGGCCAATCAAATTTAGCAGTACATCTATGGATTGGGGGAGGAAACCGGAACACCCGGAAAAAACCCACGCAGACAACATGCAAACTCCACACAGACGGTGACCTGAGTCGGGAATCGGACCAGGGTCCCTGGCACTGTGAGGCAGCAGTGCTAAGCACTGTGCCTACTTACTAAGGCAAATAGCGTTGCGAAGGGGTTGGGGTACAGGAATAAAGAATTCTTGTTACAGTTGTGGAGCTGGGCGTGGCGTGCAGAGAAAGGCCTGTGTCAGAGAGTTCTGCCTGTGGCATGGATGGAAAGAATATGTACTCAACTTGACTCAATAGCATTTGAGAGGCATCGGGACAGGTACATGAATAGGAAGGAAATAGATACGGACTGAGTAAGGGCAGAAGGCTTTTTTTAGTTTAGTTTGGGCATCATGATCAGCACAGGCTTGGAGGGCCGAAGGGCCTGTTCCTGTGCTGTACTGTTCTTTGATCTTAGCCTCAGGTGTGTATTGCTGCTGTGCTTCTGCCCTTTTAGCCTAACTATTGGATCATCCTTTACCTTTCAGATGCTGGCAGAGTATTGAGTCTCCGTACTGGTGGATCATTCGTACCCCCATTCTCATCTCCATTCTGGTAAGGAAGCACCATTTTCTAAAGGGAATTTTAACTCTTGTATCCAAGTCCTTGGGAAGGCAGGGAACCCTGGGCCCCTTCACTTCCCACTCCCCAGCTGTTCTCCTCAGATAGGCTTCACTGGGACCTACAAGGATAGAGTGGTGAGGCAGACGGAGTGAGGGCTGGAGAGTGGGAAGGAGGCGAGATGTGGCAGTGGTCCAAATCTTCCCTTTGGTGAGACTGAGACGAAGGGTCCCTCTTGCTCCCCCAGGCCTCAGAGAGGTCATTTGGTTTGATTTATTATTGTCACATGTATTGGGAAAAGTATTGCTTCTTGCGTTCTATACAGACAAAGCGTACTGTCCTCCACTTTCACCGAGTTTCCATCTGGTTGGAAGGGTTAAAATATTGGAACATAGTACATTACAGCGCAGTACAGGCCCTTCGGCCCTCGATGTTGCGCCGACCAGTGGAACCAATCTAATGACCCTCTAACCTAAACTATTCCAATGTTATCCATATGCCTATCCACTGACCATTTGAACACCCTTAAAGTTGGCGAGTCCACAACTGCTGCAGGCAGGGCATTCCACACCCTTTCTACCCTCTGAGTAAAGAACCTACCTCTGACATCCATCCTATAATTACCACCCCTTAATTTAAAGCTATGTCCCCTCGTGTTAGCCATCACCATCCCAGGAAAAAGGCTCTCACTGTCCACCCTGTCCAATCCTTTGATCATCTTGTATGCCCCTTTAACTCACGTTCCAAGTGATGTTAATCTTCCCACCAGCCTTGATGCCCAGGATAAGTCTCCTTATGCTCGCAGGAGGAGATATTGAATTAGCTTTCTCCTCTCTGTCCATTAAAATGGAGTTGGTGAATCTCCGGGAATAAATCATAGAACATAGAACACTACAGCACAAACAGGCCCTTCGGCCCACAAGTTGCGCCAATCATATCCCTACCTACCAGGCCTATCTATAACCCCCAATCCCATTAAATCCCATATACTCATCCAGAAGTCTTTTAAAAGACCCCAGCGAGTTCGCCTCCACCACCACCGACGGCAGCCGATTCCACTCACTCACCACCCTCTGAGTGAAAAACTTACCCCTGACATCTCCTCTGTACCTGCTCCCCAGCACCTTAAACCTGTGTCCTCTCGTAGCGCCCATTTCAACCCTGGGAAATAGCCTCCGAGAATCCACCCTATCTATTCCTCTCAACATCTTATAAACCTCTATCAGGTCACCTCTCAACCTTCGTCTCTCCAGGGAGAAGAGACCGAGCTCCCTCAACCTATCTTCATAAGGCATGCCTCCAAATCCAGGCAACATCCTTGTAAATCTCCTCTGCACCCTTTCAATAGCTTCTACATCCTTGGAATTTGATTTGATTTATTATTGTCACATGTATTGGGATACAGTGAAAAGTATTGTTCCTTGCGCGCTACACAGACAAAGCATACTGTTCATAGAGAAGGAAAGGAGTGCAGAATGTAGTGTTACAATCATAGCTAGGGTGTAGAGAAAGATCAACTTCATGCAAGGTAAGTCCATTCAAAAGTCTGACAGCAGCAGGGAAGAAGCTGTTCTTGAGTCGGTCGGTACGTGACCTCAGACTTTTGTATCACTAGGGGGCCACGGGTCACTCGACAGGTTCTTGATCAACGTCTAGGACCGAGCTGAGGGGATATTCCTTCATTCAGAGGGTTGTGAGTCTTCGGAATTCTCTCTCCCTGAGGGCTGTAGGAGCTCCATCGCTGAATATAGTTAAGGCTGTGGATTAGGCAATATAATTAAGGCTGTGGGATAGACAGTCTCTTTGGGAATTGAAGGATATGGATAGGGGAAAATGAAGTTGAACCCCAGGATCAGCCATGACCATGTGAATGGCAGACTCGATGAGCTGTATGATCTACTCATGCTCCGATTTCCTGCGTACTTTAATTCTAACCTCATTTTCCCTCTTCAGGTGAATTTCATTCTCTTTATCTGTATCATTCGAATTCTGATTCAGAAACTCCATTCACCGGATGTCGGACTGAATGATTCCAGCCAGTACTTGTAAGTGCTCTTTTAAATAGTCCATTGTGTTCAGTAGCAGGGTAATAAACAGCATCCATCCATCATCATTGATTAGACTTGCTCTCGTCCGTTCAATCTCGACTGTGATTTATGTTGTAATTAGTTGGAATTGGGGGGCTGATATCGCTACAAGGACAACCAGCCGCCTGGGACCCCAGAGGCACTGCCCAAATTCATCAAAGATCCTGAGACAGCACCTTCCAAACTCACAAACACTTCCGTCTAGAAGGATGAGGGCAGCAGATAACTGGGAACGCCGCCCCCTGCAAGTTCCCCTCCCAGACACTCGCCATCCCCACTTGGAAATATATCACCGTTCCTTCGCTGTCGCTGGGTGAAAATCCTGGAATTCCCTCCCTAACAGCACTGTGGTTGTACCTACGCCACGTGCACCACAGTGTTTCAAGAAGCACGGGGTGGCACAGTGGTTAGCACTGCTGCCTCACAGCGCCAGAGACCTGGGTTCAAATCCCGGCTCCGGTCACTGTCTGTGCAAAGTCTGCACATTCTCCCGTGTCTGTGCGGGTTTGCTCCAGTTTCCTCCCACAGTTCATTTGAGTGTAATATATCCTGCGCCTGCGCCTGTGATATATTCCTGACGAAGGAGCAGCACTCTGAAAGCTTGTGATTTCAAACAAACCTGTTGGACTATAACCTGGTACCATGTGAGCACTCAACAATTAACAGATGAAGGAATGAGACTCCACACTTGTGAATAGTTGACATTCAGTATTAACAGTAGTTAACGCTTGGCATATGGTTGAAATTACCTCGACACCTGATTCAGGCCTAATTAAATATGTGCAGGTTAAGTTGATTGGCCATGTTAAGTTGCCCCTTAGTGTCGGGGGGACTAGCTAGGGTAAATGCATGGTATTACGTGAATAAGGCCTGGGTTGGGATTGTGGTCAGTGCTGCCTCGATGGGCTGAATGGCCTCCTTCTGTACTGTAGGGGTTCTGTGTTTTAAGTGTTTCACCTTCTCCAGGACCATTAGGGATGGGTAACAAGTGCTGGCCAGCCAGCAACACCCATGTCCCACAATTGAATAAAAAATAAACAGCAAGAACCCGGAAATCTGCGAAACACTGGATCGGGTTGAATATCTGTAAAATCAACAGCACAAGGACAGAGAAAGAATTATAAATTTGACTGGGAGATTTCAATGCCAAACAATGTGGGGAGAGAAATAAAGAGAGAGGAACTAACAGTCCAAAGATGTGCAGGTTACACAGAAATATAGAAAAACTACAGCACAATACAGGCCCTTCGGCCCACAAAGAACACAAGATTACTAGGCTTACCTATAAACCTCTATCTGACTAAGTTCCATGTACTTATCTAAAAGTCTCTTAAAAGACCTGATTGAATCCACCTCCACCATCGTTGCCGGCAGCCGATTCCACTCACTCACCACCCTCTGAGTGAAAAACTTACCCCTGACATCTCCTCTGTACCTGCTCCCCAGCACCTTAAACCTGTGTCCTCTCGTAGCGACCATTTCAGCCCTGGGAAATAGCCTCCGAGAATCCACCCTATCTATTCCTCTCAACATCTTATAAACCTCTATCAGGTCACCTCTCATCCTTCGTCTCTCCAGGGAGAAAAGGCCGAGCTCCCTCAACCTATCCTCATAAAGCCTGACAGCAGCAGGGAAGAAGCTGTTCTTGAGTCGGTTGGTGCGTGACCTCAGACTTTTGTATCTTTTTCCCCGATGGAAGAAGGTGGAAGAGAGAATGCGTGGGGTCCTTGATTATGCTGGCTGCTTTTCCAAGGCAGCGGGAAGTGTAGACAGAGTCAATGGATGGGAGGCTGGTTTGAATGATGGATTGGGCTGCATTCATGACCCTTTGTAGCTTCTTGCGGTCCTGATAGCCTTATATAGACTTCAATACCCAGAAAGAAAGAGAGAGGAAAAAAGCTACTGCTCTGATCAAATTCAAACAGCAACTGCCTGCTTTTCCTGTCTGTAAGCCTAGTGTTATGAAATGAAGGTTGTTTCCCTTTTGAGAAGTAACGGCAAATCCCCCAATATACCAGCTGACCGATGACTTCATTTCCCCTTTAACCAGGAGACTGGCAAAGTCAACTCTTCTGCTGATTCCTCTGTTTGGCGTCAATTATATTGTCTTCGCATTTTTCCCGGATAACTTCGAAGTAAAAGTCAAGCTGGTTTTTGATCTCGTCCTCGGATCTTTTCAGGTAAGAATTCCTCACCACCCACACTTTCATAAACTGAACTTGTTGTTTGTATCCTAGCGCTCGTTCACACATCACCCCCCCCCCCTCCCTACCGATCACCCTCAGCACCTCCACAGCAAATTCCTCATCCTTCAGGTCCCTCCAATACCCTATCCCTCCCTATCTTTGTAACGCCCTCCACCCCATCGAGAATTTTTAAAAGTTCTTCCAAGAGATGAGGACGCCGTTGGCAAGGCCAGCTCTTGTTGCCCTTGCACTTGAGAGACTTGCTCGGGGAACTTGTCCATCCCTTCAACTCTGACCTCCTGACCCTCCTCCTGTGCAGCACCGCTGGTGGCCGTGCCTTTACCCGCCTAGCTCCCAGGCTCTGCAATTTCCTCCCCCAACCTCTTTCCCCTCCCATCGCGACACTATTTAAAGCCCGCTTCTTTGACCAAGTATTTGGTTGCCTACATCTGCAGCTTCGCTACATTGAAGGCACTTTGTAAATGCAAGTTGTTGTTGTTGTCGTCTACCAAAATCCATGGTAGATTTCATTGGTCGCTCGGTGGAAACAAATTCCCAAAGACAACAAGAAAGGAACAATAAATCTCGTCATTGCATAACCCAGGGAAAAATAATATAGATGTATGTGCTGTAACCAGCAAAACATCTGCAGTGAAATTAGAATCTTTACTGTAACACTTTCTTTAATTGCACATCTCAAGCCATTCCATCTTTCTCATGAGTTCCCTCTCAATATAAACCCTTCTTAATCCTTTTTTCCCTCTAATCCCCATCCCACTCCTTTTTCCAGTCCCATTTGTTCGGGGCCAGATCAGAAGCACCAAGATATATTGTGAAGTTAGCCTAAACCATAACCTTTGCATTTCATTTTGGCATTAGTGTGAGCTTAGCGTTATTATCACTCCAGGTGTGATTCTATCGACCCACTAGGAATCATAGGATTCCCACAGTGCAGAAGGAGGCCATTCAGCCCATCGGGTCTGCACCGACCACAATCCCAGGCCCTATCGCCCTGATACTAAGGGGCAATTTAGCATTGGCAATCAACCTTACCTACACACCTTTGGACTGTGGGAGGAAACTGGAGCCAGAGGCACGAGGAGAATGTGCAAACTGCGCACAGTGACCTGAGGCTAGAATTGAACCCAGGTCCATGGTACCACGAGGCAGTAGTGCTAACCGTTATGCCGTCCCTAAAAGGAAGCTTTTATTTAAACAAACTTTATTTAACAACACAGTTAAAACATAACAAAAAGAATTGGCATGAATTGTTACCAACTGAAATAGTTAAGCATGACAAGGTATAATTCTTAATTGCTAGCTATTTCTATTAGTTCCAATTTAAGCAGTATCCCCATAGACATAAATCCGCTTCAGAATCAGTTAAAAAGACACACAGGCTTACATGGGTTGCTAGTCTTCCAGCCTTTTAACATGTTTGGACAGAGATATAGAGAGTCACTTGTCTTCTCAAGCAGCAGAACTCCATAGAGAGAAGGGGAGAACATGGGTTGCTAGTCTTCCAGCCTTTTAACATGTCTGGACAGAGATATAGAGAGTCACTTGTCTTCTCAAGCAGCAGAACTCCATAGAGAGAAGGGGAGAAAGCACCTCTTGCTCTCTGGAGAGAGATACCTATTTTCTAGCAGGTCCCAAACTTCATTGCCTAGAAAGAAAGAGAGAGGAAAAAAGCTACTGCTCTGATCAAATTCAAACAGCAACTGCCTGCTTTTCCTGTCTGTAAGCCTAGTGTTATGAAATGAAGGTTGTTTCCCTTTTGAGATGTAATGCCAAATCCCCCAAAGAGGGATACCTTGCCTCATAATCTGTTAAAGGCATGTGGGAAAGTGTGAGCTCGTCTTCAGTAATGTTTAGTGATAAACCTAACAAAAATACCTGACACTCACTTTAAGATGAACATTTAACAGTTTATATTTAACTAATGGGGAACCTTAACTAAACAAGTAACATTCCAAACAAACTAAAATTTTCTGGAATGCTGTTCAAATAAATACAATATTTGTTCATCAACCAAAAAAGGTAATAATAACATTTAGTCACTCTCAAAAAAAAACAGCCAGGTTTTGTGTCTTTCAGAATCTTCTGGAGTTTCCCAGTTGATTTTTCTGTATGTGAGTTCTTTTTGATTTGGTACTTCTCACTGGTTAGGTGGTGTGTTGTCTTCAGATGTATATAAAGCTGGCAGGGTGGAGGGCTGCTCTCTCCCTCTCGAGACCTGAGAGATGGCAGTTGCTAACTCCCTGTTTCTCCCCCTTGCACTGTCTTTTGTGCCTGCGATGACCTATCAATTTCCCTACAATAGAATTGGTCTGCTGTTGTCAACAACATCAAATTCAAATCTTATAGGTTTTTGGTAGCTGCTTTAAATGGATTGGGCAAAGTTCAAAGATAAACAGGTTATCTTTGTCAAAACGACTGCTTGAATTTTTAATATAGATGTTTCCGTCTGGGACTCTGGATGTACTTTGCATTCTAAACCTCCAAGCTCTAAAACAAAACACCGGCTTTTAAAGGGGCCACGCAATGTTATTCCCCTCTAAATTTTTTTTAACATTCTTTACATCTTTGCAAACTCAACTTTGCAACATTTAACTTTCACTTGACAATCAGCCTAACTAAACCCGACTCTGAAACCCCAGGGGACGAATTTAAGAGTAACAAAAAATACATTTAGCATAGATTAAAACAAACACTCCAAGAATTAGGAGCAATTATCCTTCGGGGGCTTAGACAATTTGGCACTGTTAACAGAGCTGTCTTATAAACACAGCCTTTTGCCAGAAACACGATTGAAAAATACATTTCATAAAGTCCCAGTGTTGTCGCACATCCTATTCCTCCCCCCCTTCCAGATCTCCCACATCATGCCTGCTCCTCTTCGTTGACCATGGTTGTTACGTCCATGCGTAACAACCTCCATGGTTGGAGGTTGTTACGCAAAGCCCATCTTTTTCTCTGCACCTCCCGGCTGATCAGCCAGAGAGTTTAAAGCTGTAATGTTTGGGTCCTGAGTATAACCAGGCGCTGCCCATCGAATAAGTCCCCCAGCGGGTGCACCCTTTAAACTGACCAATCAAGGCGGCCCACATCGATAAAACTGCAGTCGCATATGGAGAGAAATCTTAACTTTTTCACCTTCACCCCTCTGACCTTCACTCCACAGGTCGTGTGAGGGAGTTTATGTCAAACACACAGTTAAAATTGAATTGACCTGCTAAAATCTTCGATGCAGTTATTGATACAGCTGTATCTCTTGTTTGGTGGTTTGCACTGTTGCCTCACAGCACCGAGGACCTGGGTTCGATTCCCAGCTTGGGTCCCCGTCTGTGCAGAGTTTGCACATTCTCCCCATGTCTGCGTGGGTTTCCTCCGGTTGCTCTGATTTCCTCCCACAGTCCAAAAGACGTGCTGGTTAGGTGCACTGGCCGTGCTAAATTCTCCCTCAGTGTACCCAAACAGGCACCGGAGTGTGGCGATTAGGGGATTTTCACAGTAATTTCATTGCAGTCATAGAAATCACAGAATGGAAACAGACCCCTCTGCCCAACTTGTCCGTGCTGCCCTTTATTCAACCTCTAAGCTCTTCCCAATTGCCCGTGTTTGGCCCATATCCCTCCATACCCATCTTACCCATGTAACTGTCTAAATGCTTTTTAAAAGACAAAATTGTACCCGCCCCTACTGCTACCTCTGGCAGCTCGTTGCAGACACTCACCACCCTCTGTATGCTCTGCTGTGCGGACACACGGATTTGGGCCGGTGTCTGTGGGAGTTTGCGCATTCTCCCCGTGCTTGCGTGGGTTTTCTCCGGGTGCTCTGGTTTCCCCCCACACCCCAAAGATGTGCTATTAGGCTGATTGGAGGTAATAAATTGTCCCTAAATTAGTTTTCCCTCAGTGTGGAATGCCATGAACAATAGATAAGGGTCATGGGTGGAGGGGGGGACTGGTAATGTTAAAATGGGGGCCCGGGCTCGTTGGGCTGAAGGGCCTGTACCCCGGGCTGTTTTTGGTCATTGTTCTTTGTACTGTGTGAAAAAATTGCCCCTCTGGACACTTTGTATGTCTCCCCTCTCACCTTAAAGTGATACCCTCTAGTTTTAGACTCCCCTACTTTTGGGAAAAGATATTGACTATCTAGCTGATCTGTGCCCCTCGTTATTTTATAGACCTCTATAAATCTTAAGCCTCCTAAGCTCCAGGGGCAAAAGCTTACAGTAGGCTCACATTAACGCTGTGGTGTTAATGTAAGCTTACTCGTGACACTAATAAATGAACTTAAACTTGTTAAATCATCTTTATTATCAGCGTGTGTTAGATTCACAATATTGAGTAGTGGATTGTACCTTGCTCAAACAGTGAAAAACAGCCCTTGCAATAACTTTGGATTCCACTTGTTCTTTTCAACAGGGTTTCATTGTAGCTGTGCTGTACTGTTTCATGAACGGAGAGGTAAGAGAAACAATGGCTTATCTATATATACACGTATGTGTACTGGTCGGCTAATTCAGCTGGCTAAACAGTTGGCTCATAATGCAAAGCGACTCCAACAGCGTAGGTTCAATTTTTTTTTATTTATTAGTCACATGTAGGCTTACATTAACACCGCAATGAAGTTACTGTGAAAATCCCCCAGTCGCCACACTTTGGCGCCTGTTCGGGTACACTGAGGGAGAATTTAGCATTCTCCCTAAATTCTTTGGACTGTGGGAGGAAACCGGAGCACCCGGAGGAAACCCGCGCAGACACGGGGAGAATGTGCAGACTCCGCACAGACAGTGATCCAAAACAGAAAGAAATCCCGCGACACCAGTTTAAAGTCCAAACAGGTTTATTTGTAGCAAAAAGCCGCAAGCTTTCGGGACAGGCTGTCCCGAAAGCTTGCGGCTTTTGCTACAAATAAACTTGTTTGGACTTTAAACTGGTGTTGCGGGATTTCTTTCTGTTTTACCCTAGTCCGACGCCGGCATCTTCACATCATGACATCGCAGTGATCCAAGCCAGGAATCAAACGCTGGTGCCTAGCACTGTGCCATATAGCCACCCTGCACTGGTTGAGGTTATACATAAAAGTCCCTTCTCAACTTTGCCCCTCACCTGAGCTGTGGTGATCCTCAGGTTAAATCACTACCAGTCACCTCTTCCCCCTCAAAAGGAGAGAGCAGCCTATGGTCCTCTATGGAACTCTGGCGACCTGCAGTACTGTGTCCTTATCTGAGGAAGGATGTCCTTGCTATAGACGGACCATAGCAAAGGTTTACCAGGCTGATTCCTGGGATGGCAGGTCTGTCATATGAGGAGAGACTAAGTCGGTTAGGATTATATTCACTGGAGTTTAGAAGAGTGAGAGAGGAATCTCATAGAAACTTATAAAATTCTAACAGGGTTAGACAGGGTAGATTCAGAAAGAATGTTCCCAGTGGTGGGGGAGTCCAGAACTACGGGGTCATAGTTTGAGGATAAGGGGTAAACCTTTTAGAACTGAGGGTGAGGAGAAATTTCTTCACCCAGAGGGTGGGGAATGTGTGGAATTCACTCCCACAGAATGGAGTTGAGGCTGAAACATTGTCTGATTTCATAGAACATAGAACACTACAGCACAAACAGGCCCTTCGGCCCACAAGTTGCACCGATCACATCCCTACCTACCAAGCCATAGAACTATCTGTAACTTCCAATCCCATTAAATCCCATGTACTCAAGCAGAAGTCTTTAAAAGACCCCAGCGAGTTCACCTCTACCACCACCGACGGCAGCCGATTCCACTCACTCACCACCCTCTGAGTGAAAAACTTACCCCTAACATCTCCTCTGTACTTGCTCCCCAGCACCTTAAACCTGTGTCGTCTCGTAGCGACCATTTCAACCCGGGGAAATAGCCTCCGAGAATCCACCCTATCTATACCTCTCAACATTTTATAAACCTCTATCAGGTCGCCTCTCAACCTTCGTCTCTCCAGGGATGAGGCCTCGCTCCCTCAACCTATCTTCATAAGGCATGCCTCCCAATCCAGGCAACATCCTTGTAAATCTCCTCTGCACCCTCTCAATAGCTTCCACATCCTTCCTGTAGTGAGGCGACCAGTACTGCGCACAGTACTCCAAGTGGGGTCTGACAAGGGTCTTATAAAGTTGCAGCATTACCTCCCGACTCCTAAACTCAATCCCTCGATTAATGAAGGCCAGTACACCATACGCCTTCTTGACCACCTCCTCCACCTGCGAGGCCGATTTAAGAGTCCTGTGGACCCGGACCCCAAGATCCTTCTGCTCTTCAAACCAGCTAAGACTCCTACCCTTGATAGTGTACTCCTGCATCCCGTTGGTCCTGCCAAAATGGACCACTCACATTTATCCGCGTTGAAGTCCATCTGCCACTTCTCCGCCCAGTCTTGCATCCTATCTATGTCATGCTGCAACTTCTGACGTCCCTCCAGACCATCCACAACACCTCCAACCTTCGTATCGTCGGCGAACTTACTAACCCATCCCTCCACTTCCTCATCCAGGTCATTTATGAAAATAACAAACAGCAAGGGTCCTAGAACAGATCCCTGGGGCACTCCACTGGTGACTGACCTCCATTCAGAAAAAGACCCATCCACAACCACTCTCTGCCTTCTGCAGGCAAGCCAGTTCTGGATCCACAAGGCCAAAGGCCCTTGGATCCCATGCCCTCTCACCTTCTCAAGAAGTCTTGCATGGGGGACCTTATCAAACGCCTTGCTGAAGTCCATGTACACCATGTCCACTGCTCTTCCTTCATCAATGTGTTCAGTCACATTTCAAGAAGGAATTAGATATAACTCTTGGAGCTAAAGAGATCGAGATTATGGGGGGGGAGGGGAGTGAGGATCAGAATTTGATGATCAGCCATGTTAGATTAATGGCGGAGCAGGCTCGAAGGGCCGAATGGCCTACTTTGAGTTTCTTTGTTTCTATGACTGGGCCTAAGGCCTTGGAAAGCGTCCGGCCTACCTGGAAAATCCAACCTTTTGTTTCACTCCCTCTGGGCAACAATGTCCTTCCTTGGGTAAGTTTTAAAATATTCTTTGAACAAGAATCTTCATACTCAAAGATGACCCTATGAAGATGAAGAATCTTTTGTATGCTATCTTATAGGTGTGTACGTGAATAGTAATTAGTATTTGTGCTTTCGGTATTCCTGGTTTGAGTATATTTTAAAATTAAAATTTAAGGTTTTTTTAAAGATTGAAGTTAGTATCACAAGTAGGCTTATATTAACACTGCAATGAAGTTACTGTGAAATTCCCCTAGTCTGGGATCGGAGGGATACAAACAAATAGTCTAGTTGGAAGCATGAGCGGTGCAGGCTTGGAGGGCCGAAGGGCCTGTTTCCTGTGCTGTGTTCTTTGTTCTTTGTAGTCACCTCACTCCGGCGCCTGTTCAGGTACACTGAGGGAGAATTTAGCACGGCCAATGCACCCTAACCAGCACGTCTTTTGGACTGTGGGAGGAAACAGGAGCACCCGGAGGAAACCCACGCAGACACGGGGAGAATGTGCAAACTCCACACAGATAGTGGCCCAAGCCAGGAAACGAACCCGGGTCCCTGGCATGATGAGGCAGCAATGCTAACCACTGTGCCATCGTGTCACCTCCTTAAATTTTAAATTTGTAAATCTGCGCAGGCTGTACTTGCTAAAAGAAAGGCTTGCATTTATATAGCACCTTTCACAAATACCTGGTGTCTCAGAGTACTTAGACCAGGAGGATATGCCACTCTGACCTGATGTGATAATCCTTAGCTCCAGTGTCCCACCTTATCCCCATAACCCTCGACTCCCTAACTGATTAAAAATCTGTCTATCCCTGCCTGGAACATAGGACCCCAGCCCCTACAGCACTCTGCGGTAAGGTGGCTCAAGAAGGCAGCTCACCTTCTGAAGGGCAACTAAGGATGGGGATTAAATGCTGGCCTAGTCAGCAACACCCACACCCTGATCAAACAGAAATTCCACAGATTGTCTGCCCTCTGAGAGAAGATATTCTTCCTCATCTCTGTGTGAAATGGGGGACCCCTTACTTTTTATTTGTCTTACGGCCAATTTAGTGTTTCTGAAATGTGCTTACTATTGTCACGTCGGAAAAGTAGCAGCCTGTTTGTGCACAGCAAGATCCCACAAATGGCAATGTGATAGTGAACAAATGACAGAATAAATGTTTAAGTTTATTTATTAGTGTCACAAGCAGGCTTACATTAACACTGCAATGAAAATACTGTAAAAATTCTCTAGTTTCCACACTCCGGCACCTGTTCGGGTACACTGAGGGAGAATTTAGCACGGTCAATGCACCTAACCCAGCACGTCTTTCGGACTGTGGGAGGAAACTGGAGCGCCCGGAGAAAACCCACGGGAAGAACATGCAGACTCCGCACAGACAGTAAACCAAGCCAGGAATCAAACCCATGTCCCTGGTGCTGTGAGGGAGCAGTGCTAACCACTGTGTCACCGTGCCAACCCTTATTTGTTGAAGTGGGTCTTGAACTCCCAGCCATCTAAATGCAGTGGCAAGAGGAGCTAACAACTCAAAGAACAAAAACAGCCCGGGAAACAGGCCCTTCGGCCCAACGAGCCCGCGCCGCCATTTTAACGTTACCGGTCCCCCCTCCACCCATGACCCTTATGACATTCCACATTGAGGGAAGACTAATTGGAGGTAATAAATTGTCCCTAAATCAGCCTAACAGCACATCTTTGGGGTGTGGGAGGAAACCGGAGCACCCGGAGAAAACCCACGCAAGCACGGGGAGAACGCGCAAACTCCCACAGACACCGGCCCAAATCCATGTGTCTGCACGGCAAACTCAGCCAAATCCTATTCTTGTTGAACTGATGGCGATAGAGATTTACTCAGGAAGAGGTCACCAAGAGACACAGGGAAAAGGGGGTGACAGAGAATTGAGCTGCGCACCTTCTGTGATCACAGTGGCACGGTGGTTAGCGCGGCTGCCTCACAGCTCCAGGGACCCGGGTTCGATTCCTGGCTCGGGTCACTGCCTGTGTGGAGTATGCACATTCTCCCCGTGTCTGCATGGGTTTCCTCCGGTTTCCTCCCACACTCCAAAGATGTGCGGGTTAGGTGGATTGGCCAGGCTAAATTGGCCTTCAGTATCAGGGGGACTAGCTAGAGTAAGCGCATACGGGGATAGGGCCTGGGTGTGGTCGGTGCAGACTCGATGGGCTGAATGGCCTCCTTCTGCACTGTAGGGATACTAATTAAACGGGAGAACAGTTCTGAAAGATCTGGAGCTCTGAACGATTGACTCAAATTCCCTCAGACTGCCTGGGGAAGAAGTGTCAGTCCAGTCGAAGGGAATTGGCGGCAATCTGAATTGTCCCGTTTGCTGATTTGTATCACTGTCCTGCCCGCCTTTAGGTTCAGTCCGAGCTGAAGAGGAAGTGGAGACGATGGCACATTGAGAGGTACGTGGGAGGAGACCCGAAGTATCACCATCCCTCCCTGGGCAGCAACGGCACCAATTGCAGCACACAGATCTCGATGCTCGCCAAGTCCAGCCCCAAGACCCAATCGTCAAGCTTTCACGCGGAGTCTTCCAACGCGTAGCGCCAGGCACCTCACCTTGAGGGGAGGGGTGCTGTTGAACATTCCGAGAAGGAATTTCTTTCAAAGAGAAAAAAAAAACACAACGTCAACTTGATTTGTAAGTCAACGTTCCTGGGAAAAAGAGGCAAAAGTTGCCAAATATTTCCTGTCCACCAGGCTAAAAAGGTCGGCGCATGCATCTTCAGATGGGTCAAGATTAGCAAACCAATGCCAACGGCTATCAATGATTGACTGAATATATTGTGTACCTGCCTGGGACCTAATCGCTGGAAGTCACTTGCTTACACCTCTCTACTGCGCTTTCTCTCTTTAAGACACTCCTTCAAACCTACCTCTCACCAAGCTTGTAGTCACGTGACCTAATGTCTCCTTATATGGCTTGGTGTTGTATTTTACTTGACGATGCCCGTGTGAAGTGTTCTGAGACCTTTCTATCACGCGGGAAGGCACCGTGTAAATATAAGTTATATGTGAAGCGGGTTTAAGATGCCGGTCATTGAAGCAAGGTCCCAGTTTTGTTCTGTTGAGATGTCTTTCTATTTTAGTCGGGAGCTGTTTTTTTTCCCTCCCCGCTGGCACCAGGACGTGTGACATTGGGAGGTGCAGGCTGAAGGCGGGCTCATTCCTAATCAGGGTAATCGTTCCACAATCTCTGGTTGTGGGCTTGGTATCGATTTCACTCAAATTAAACAACAGCAGTAGAAACTAGAAGCAGGAGTAGGCCATCCAGCCCTTCGAGCCTGCTCCGCCATTCATTTTGATCAGGACTGATCGTCAAATACAATATCCCGACCCCCTCCTTCCATATCCCTAGATCCCTTTAGCCCTAAGAGCTATATCTAATTTCTTTTCAAAATCACACAACGTTTTGGCTCAACTATTTCTGTGTTTCTCTCTCTGGCTGCAGAAGTTTCTCCGCACCTCAGTCCTAAAACGTTTACCCCTTATCCTCAAACCATGACCCTGAGTTCCAGGCTTCTCGGAAAAAGTGGGGTGGGGCTGTGTTCCCTTAATGCTCCCGCCTAATTTACTCGGTAATATTGTTTAAAGTTTATTTATTAGTGTCACAGTTAGGCTTATGTTAACACTGCAATGAAAATCCCCAGCTGCCTGTTCAGGTACGCTGAGGGAGAATTTAGCACGGCCAGTGCACATCTTTCAGACCGTGGGAGGAAACTGGAGCACCCAGAGAAAACCCACGCAGACACGGGGAGAATGTGCAAACTCCACGCAGACAGTGACCCCCCCCCAAGCCGGGAATCGAACCCGGGTCTCTGGCGCTGTGAGACAGCAGTGCTAACCACTGTGCCACCAACTTTGGGAATGAAAGGTTAAAACACAGAATTGTTACGGCGCAGAGAAAGGTCATTTGACTCATGGTGATGGCGTGGGCTCTCCAAATAGGCATCATGACTCACTGCCATTCCCCTGCTTAATCCCTGTAACCCTGGTACAGTGCTTCTATTGTACTTCCATGGTTAATTGCCCAGACCCTCTCTGTAAGATCAACACCAGTTTTAGTTACTCTTTTTCCCATTCAAACACTTACTCTCGGTTTTTCTATTACTAGCTACCTCATCTGATTTCTGCCTCTTTATTAAAGTTGTTGGATGAACTATCCGACCTAAAGGCTGACAAGTCCCCAGGATCAGATGACCTGCCTCCTAAGATGTTACGAGGGCTACAAGTTCATAAGATATAGGAGCAGAATTAGGCCATTCGGCCCATCGAGTCCGCTCCACCATTCGATCACGGCTGATGTGCTCCTCGTCCCCATTTTCCTGCCTTCTCCCCATAACCCTTCAACCCATTACCAATTAAAAATCTGTCTAACTCCTCCTTAAATTTACTCACTGTCCCAGCACTTTAGGGCAGTGAATTCCACAGATTCACAACCCTTTGGGAGAAGTAGTTTCTCCTCAAATTCGCTACCCCTTATCCTAAGACAGCTGTCTCCAGAAGGGTAGGGGGTTTTAGTTCAGTTGGGCAGCATGGTTGGTGCAGGCTTGGAGGGCCGAAGGGCCTGTTCCTGTGCTCTAATTTTCTTTAATCTTTAAAAGAACAGGTGACACAGAGATTGTTAGAATCTGCTAAAATTTCTTAGATCCTGGAAGAGTCCCAGTGGATTGGAAAAGGAGTAATGTAGCCCCTTTGAGAAAGGAGGCAGGGAGAAAGGAGGAAACTATAGATCACTTAGCCACACACCCGCCACAGAGAAAGTGCTAGATGGATAGGATAGAGGTGGAGAGACTCTTCCCGCTCAGAAAGGACAGTAGGACTAGGGGGCACAGCCTCAAGATAAAGGGGGGGCGGTTTAGAACGGAGTTGAGGAGGAACTTCTTCACTCAAAGGGTGGTGAATCTCTGGAATTCTCTGCCCGTTGAAGTGGTGGAGGCTGCCTCGCTGAATATTTTTAAGACGCGGGTTGATGGGTTTTTGATAAGAGAGGGGATTAAGGGTTATGGGGAGAGGGCGGGAATGTGGAACTGAGCCACTTCAGATCAGCCATGATCTTATTGAATGGCGGGGCAGGCTCGAAGGGCTAGATGGCCTACTCCTGCTCCTATTTCTTATGTTCTTATGTTATTAAGGAGGTCACAGCAGATTAGATCATCACGATTTGATCAGGCAGAGTCAACGTGTCTTTGTGAATGGGAAATCCCATTTACCTGGTGAAGCTTTTTGACGAGGGATCATCCAAGGTGAATAGAGGGGAACGAGTAGATGTGGTGTTTCTATATTTCCGAAAGGCATTTGATAAGGTTACTGTACGGAATAAGGGCACCTGGTGTGGGGATAACATATTGGCACGGATAAAGGATTGAATAAAAGCGAGTTACTGCGGATGCTGGAATCTGGAACCAAAAGAGAAAATGCTGGAAAATCTCAGCGGGTCTGGTAGCATCTGTAAGGAGAGGGAAGAGCTGACGTTTTGAGTCCAGATGACCCTTTGACAAAGCTTTGACAAAGGGTCATCTGGACTTGAAACGTCAGCTCTTTTCTCTCCTTACAGATGCTACCAGACCCGCTGAGATTTTCCAGCATTTTCTCTTTTGGATAAAGTATTGGTTAACTATCGGGAAGCACAGAGTAGGGATAATTAGTAATGTAATTAGTGAGATGCCACAATAATCAGCGCTGGGCCCTCGACTATTTACAATCAATATTAATGACTTGGAGAAAGGGACTGGTGGAGAAATAAGCTGATGACACCAAGAGAGATGAGAAAGTCAGAGGTAGAGAGTGTGTAAAGCGATACAGACGGATGAAGTGGGGTTGGACAAAAAACTGGCAGATGGGGACATAACGTGGAAAGTGTAAACTTGTCCAGTTTGCAGGAAGAACAGTTGACTATTTAAGTGGAGAGAGACTGCAGACCTCAGTGGTGCAGAGGGACCTGGGTGTCCTGGTGCATGAGTCACAAAAGGTTGGTATGCAGGTACAGTGAGTGATGAGGAAGGTAAATGGAATGTTGTCTGTTATTAGATTAGAAATGGAATATAAACTCGGGGTCATTTTGCCACAGTTGTACAGGGCCTTAGTGAGACCACAGCTAGCAAACTGTGCAGTGTCTCCTTATTTGAAAAGCAGTTTTAGAAGCAGTGCAGAAAAGGTTCACTTGACTCATTCCTGGGATGAGGGGCTTATCTTATGAAGAAAGGTTGAACTGTTTGGGCCATTGGAGATTTAAAGAATGGGAGGTGGCCTTAAAATTGTAGAACCCCTACAGTGCAGAAGGAGATCATTCAGCCCATCGAGTCTGTACCGACCACAATTCCACCCAGGCCTGATCCCCACAACTGCCCCCCCCCGACATTTACCAAAAGAGAAAACGCTGGGAAATCTCAGCAGGGCTTCTGAAAGGAGAGAAAAGAGCTGACGTTTCGAGTCCAGGTGACCCTTTGTCAACTTTATGAATTCCAGGAGGATATTTCTTCTCGTGAGGTAGTGTAGACATAGACTCGGAGACGTAGCTCAAGAATAAGAGGCCTGCCTTTCAATGAGATGAGGAGAATTATTTTCTCTCCGAGAATCATCTGAGCGTGTAATTCTCTTCCCCACATAGTAGCTGGGTCTTTAAATTTATTGGGGGCTGGGTGAGATTTTCATTATGAGGGAGTCGGGGGTTACAGTGGGGGGCGAGGGAGCCAGACAGACAGGAAAATGGAGCTGAAGCCAAGACTAGGTCAGCTATGATCCAACTGAACGGTGAAGCAGGCTCAAAGGGCCTACTCCCAAGTCCCATCTCCCGATGCCCTGCTCCCACTATTGACTTCTGTGGCTCAGCGGGTAGCACTCTTGCCTCACAGTCTGTAGGTTGTGGGTTCAAGTCCCCCTCCTGACCTAATCTCAGCCAGCTCTGCGGTGCAGTACTGAGAGAGTGCCGCACTGCCAGCTGCCTTTAGTTTAATGCCTTTCCGGTAAGGTGTGAAAATCGGATCACTCCTGTGTGCCCCCCCTCATGTGGAGATGCCGGCGTTGGACCGGGGTGGGCACAGTAAGAAGCCTCACAACACCGGATTAAAGTCCGACAGGTTTATCAGGAATCACGAGTTTTCGGAGCACTGCCCCTTCGTCGGTGAGTGATTCCAGCTCCGAAAGCTTGTGATTCCAAATAAACCTGTTTAACCTGGTGTTGTGAGACTCCTTACCGTGCCCCCTCGTGTAGAAGTTAAAGATCCCGTGGCACTGTGTGAAGGAAATGTGTTGCCCTATTGAATATTCACCACCTTGCTGCTTGTGAGAACTTTCTATGTGCACTTAGCTGCCATTTAACAGGGTAGCTGGTCTTTGAATGTGGATCTTCTGTTCTTTATCACCGGAGTAATGCTAGATGTAGCCCATCTCTTATCTTGTGCTGGCATCGAGCAATGCCCTGTACTGCAATACTTCAAACACCAGGGTGACCAATAGACGCAGTCGTGAGTTCAGAGTTATGAGTGAACGGGAACCCTAATTTGTGCCAATGTCAGGTGTTGCAGTTGAGCGAGCTGGAGATCCACACGGAATCTGAGATTGGAAATGCTTCTCTCCGGCAGTGAGTGCCAAGAATAGGCAAGTGTTCCCAATCCCGCGATAGACATCTCTCACCTCGGTGACCGTGACAATGTTCCTCCACGTCATCACAAGGTAGCAGGATCAGTTCGTTTTCTTCATTCTTTCATGGGATAGAACATAGAACACTACAGCACAAACAGGCCCTTCGGCCCACAAGTTGCGCCGATCATATCCCTACCTACCAGGCCTATCTGTAACTTCCAATCCCATTAAATCCCATGTACTCATCCAGAAGTCTCTTAAAAGACCCCAGCGAGTTCGCCTCCACCACCACCGACGGCAGCCGATTCCATTCACTCACCACCCTCTGAGTGAAAAATTTACCCCTAACATCCCCTCTGTACCTGCTCCCCAGCACCTTAAACCTGTGTCCTCTCGTAGCGACCATTTCAGCCCTGGGAAATAGCCTCCGAGAATCCACCCTATCTATTCCTCTCAACATCTTATAAACCTCTATCAGGTCGCCTCTCAACCTTCGTCTCTCCAGGGAGAAGAGACCGAGCTCCCTCAACCTATCTTCATAAGGCATGCCTCCCAGTCCAGGCAACATCCTTGTAAATCTCCTCTGCACCCTCTCAATAGCCTCCACATCCTTCCTGTAGTGAGGCGACCAGAACTGCGCACAGTACTCCAAGTGGGGTCTGACAAGGATCCTATAAAGTTGCAACAATACCTCCCGACTCCTAAACTCAATCCCTCAATTAATGAAGGCATGTGGGCGCCTATTTGTTGTCCATCCCTAATTGCCCTTAAATTGAGTGGCCATTTCCGAGGGCAAGTTGAACCCAAGAATGGAGGGATTTTCTTATGAGGAAAGGTTGAGTGGGTTGGACCTGTGCTCATTGGAGTTTAGAAGAATGAGAGGTGATCTTATTGAGACATATAAGATTCTCAGGATAGATGCTGAGGTTGTTTGCCTTGTTTATGGGAGAGTCTAGAACCAGAGGGCATCACTTTAGAGTAAGGGGTCACATTTAAGGCAGAGATGAGGAGGAATTTCTTCTCTGGGGGCATGAATCTGTGGAATTCTTTACCACAGAGGGCTGTAGAGGCTGGGTCATTAAGTATGTTCAAGGTTGAGATAGACTTTTATCCAAGGGAATTAAGGGTTATGGGGAGAAAGCGGGAAAGCGGAACTGATCCATTTCAGATCAGCCATGATCTTATTGAATGGCGGGGCAGGCTCGAAGGGCTAGATGGCCTACTCCTGCTCCTATTTCTTATATCTTCTTATGTTTAGTCAGTAAGGGAATCAAGAGTTATGGGGATGAGGTGGGAAAGTGGAGTTGAGGATCATCACATCAGATCACTCATGAATGGCGGAGAAGACTCGATGGGCCAAATGGCCTACTTCTGCTTCTATGCCTTTTGGTTTTATGGTCTAATAGTTAAGAATCGACCATATTGTTGTGGCTGTAGAGTCACATATAGGCCAGACCGGGTAAGGATGGCAGATTTCCTTCCCTAAAGGACATTAGTGAACCAGATGGGATTTTCCAGCAACGGGGAATAGTGTCACAGTCACCAGTACTTAGACCAGTTTTCAATTTAATCAGAAGTTGAATGTAAAAAAAAAAGAACATAAGAAATAGGAGCAGGAGTAGGCCATCTAGCCCTTCGAGCCTGCCCCACCATTCAATAAGATCATGGCTGATCTGAAGTGGATCAGTTTCACTTTCCCGCTTTCTCCCCATAACCCTTAATTCCCTTGCCTACCAAAAACCTATCTACCCGTGACTTAAATATATTTAGCAAGGTAGCCTCCACCACTTCAACGGGCAGAGAATTCCAGAGATTCACCACCCTTTGAGTGAAGAAGTTCCTCCTCAACTCTGATCTAAACTGCCCCCCCCACTTTATCTTGAGGCTGTGCTCTCTAGTCCTGATTCAGAGGAATGGATATGGGTGGAAGAAGAATCAATATCCACTCTGAAATGTTTTGGCACATTAACTAAATGCTGCATTTGATCAGTCTATGTGTAAACAGTGGAAGTACCATGGCTGTGGATTCACCCTGTTGTATACAACTGCCATTTTGATTGTCTATTGACATAACTAATTGTCATGTCAATTTGCACTGAATGTTCCTGGTGCGCTGATGACTAGTTGTAAATACCAAAGTAGCGTTCCTTGTGTAAAATCTGTGCATTATTGTAGATTGGGATTTGGTTGGAGATTGCTGGAGTTACGTACCAGCAACAGTTTACTGTATCTTCAGGATTCTGTTGGCAACATAGCCTCGACTTAAAACAGGATGGTAATACCTTCAAGTCAGCCGAGTGTCAGTGCCCGCAGATACAGGTGGACATCTTTTGTTGACTCAAGATGGTGACGCACAACAACAACCAGGGTGTCCCTTCACAACGGCAGCGGAACGTAAAGGCCGTGACGCTCTGCGTGTTTGATCAAACGCCGGCCCAAACAGGACTGAGGTCCCGCCCGCCTTTTGGTTCACGTGCAATCATCAAACGGAATCATCGCTCTTTCGCAAAGACTGCACCCGACTCCTGCTGAGTTATTGGGATCTTTCCACATCCGGGCTGCCCTTGTCGAAGGAAGATTCCAACCCTCGTGGCTGACTTTTCGAAAGGACGTTGCTGAAATATCGTAGCAAACTCCCAATTTCCCAACAATTTTGGAAATGGTTTTTATGAGTTTAACTCGTTGTTTTGCAAAGTGAATTGGTGAATATGAATTTTTATGTGTTCGAACTGCTTAATGAATGGGGGGAGAGATTTGAAGGGGAGGGTGCTGTTGATTGCACTGGTCATACCCCCCCCCCCCACTAAGGTCGTACCTTCTTAACCTTTAAGTCTTTCCTGTAATGAGCGAGCTATGTGAGAGGTTATCGGTTTTAACAAAAAGAAAAGATATGGTTTGCACATGGAGATTCAAAGTAACAGATTTATTCTGAGAGCTCTGACCTGTATAGAGAACAAATTGAGAGTAAAACAGCAGCCTGTACAACACCCTAACGACATCACCATCAAATCATTGATCAGCTCTTCAGGCAACCTGCAACCCTTTTAAATATATAACATCTCGGGAGTACCCCAAGCAATTCACATGTACCTGTGTAGCCATGCCTCTGGGAAGTGATGGTTCCTCGTCCAGGCGACCAGGGAGAGAAACATCTGTCCCGCTGATATGAGCTTGACTTGAATTCTGATCTCATCGGTGATGTAAGTCAGCACGTCAATTGTTTCTCCATCCCAAGTCCATGCCCCTGGAAGCAGGGGGCCTTGCTATCTGGACCACTCATAATTTTATACAATTCAATGAAATCTCCCGCCTCCCCTCCTCCGTTCCAAAGAAAGCAACCCCAGCCTATCCGGGATACAAGCAGAAAGAACTCTTGACGGTGTGCAGGTTAGGTGCATTGGCCGTGCTAAATTGCCCCCTTAAAATCCCGGAATGCATAGATTGGAGGGATTAGCAGGGTAAATATGTGGGGTTACAGGGATAGGGCCAAGGCGGATTGTTGTTGGTGCAGATACGATGGGCTGAATGGCCTCCCTCTGCACTGTTGGGATTCTATGATTCTCTGAGCTGGAAAAGCTCAGCAGGGCTGGCAGCATCTGTGGAGGGAGGAACAGAGGGTGGGGTTTCCTGGCACCCCACCCACCCACTCCCCCGGCGTATCTCCCAGCAGTGGAGGTTGGATGCCATTGGCCAACAACAGGATCTTCTGGTTCTGTCAATGTCTACGTCATTGGGGTCAGCAGGAATGGGGGAGGAGGGGTGGTGGGGTGGGGGAGGGGAGGGGAGGGGGGGGGGACGCAGTGGTGTCACCGTTGGCGTGACCGAAAGATCCCACCAGCAGGGAGGGTCGGGAAGTTAATATTTCTAGCCCACGGAAGGGATTCCTATTTATACGTGCCCCATGCGCTGAATTAAACCATGCCTTTCACTGGTGTGTCTTAATAATGTGACTAACATACAGTTAACAAATTCCTGCACACATTATTCAGATAGGCGGCACAGTGCTGCCTCACAGCGCCAGGAGCCTGGGTTCAAACCCCCCCCGGCTCGGGTCACTGTCTGTGTGGAGTTTGCACATTCTCCCCATGTCTGCGTGGGTTTCCTCCCACAGTCCGCAGATGTGCGGGTTAGGTGGATTGGCCAAAGGTTAAGGGGGATGAGTGGGGTAAAATGTGTAGGGTAAGGGGATAGGGCCTGGGTAAGAGGCGGTGCGGGTTCGATGGGCCGAATGGCTACCTTCTGCACTGTGCCATTCAGCCCGTCGCAATTCAGTGAGAGTACGGCCGGTCTGTACATCAACTCCATTTACCCATCTTTATATCCCTCGTTACACGCACCGCATAAGAGAAATCCAGCCAGCGCAATCTTAATTTCACAAATTGATCCCACAGGTTTTGTGGGGAAGAGAGCGATCCGGATTTCCGCGCCCCTTTGAGTGAAAACACCCTTCCTGCTTTCACTCTTGAATAGCTTCACCTTGCGAGATGGCGTCTGAGGCTCTGGGATCCATTTGAACTGGCCGAGCTCAGTCAGAGACGCTCTCAGCCGTCGCACTGCGTTACGCCTAAACCATTTTGCCCTCCAGTCAGTGGAACGGGAAGCTATTGTAACATTTATTCTGATTTGCAGGACAGTCTGTGAAGTAAATGTGCTTTTCCAAGTGAGCGATGTGTCTTCATTCCTGTGCAGTGCGGTGGGAAGAGGTTTAGATCTCTGGTTAGATTTAATGTCAGGATGTGGAGATGCTGGTGTTGGACTGGGGTAAACACTGTAAGAAGTCTGACAACACCAGGTTTAAGTCCAACCGATTTATTTGATAGTTTACCTGACGGGCAACACGACAGCTCAGTGACTGTCACTGTTTGCTGTGCAGATACATGGATTTGGGCCGGTGTCTGCGGGAGTTTGCGCATTCTCCCCGTGATGGCGTGGGTTTTCTCCGGGTGCTCCGGTTTCTTCCTACACCCCAAAAACGTGCTCTTAGGCTGATTGGTGTAACAAATTATCCCTAAATTAGTCTTCCCTCAATCTTCCCCAATAGGCGTAGACAAGGGTCATGGGTAGAGGAGGGCATAATGTTAAAATGGCAGCGCGGGCCAGTTGGGCCGAAGGGCCTGTTTCCCGTGCTGTGTTGTTCTTTCTTTTAAACTCACAAGCTTTTGGGGTTTCCCTCTTTGTGACGAAGAGGGAAACGCCAAAAGCTTGTGAGTTTAAGAAGAACATAAGAAATAGGAGCAGGAGTAGGCCATCTAGCCTTTCGAGCCTGCCCTGCCATTCAATAAGATCATGGCTGATCTGTCGTGTCTCAGTTCCACATTCCCGCCCTCTCCCCATAACCCTTAATCCCCTCTCTTATCAAAAACCCATCAACCCGCGTCTTAAAAATATTGAGCGAGGCAGCCTCCACCACTTCAACAGGCAGAGAATTACAATTACAGAGTTTACTATCAAATAAATTGGTTGGACTTGAACCTGGTGTTGTCAGACTCCTTACTAGATTTAATGTGCCAGGGTAGGGGAATCGGAAATGAGAGGGCATAGATTTAAGGTGAGAGGGGGAAAGGGGGACCTGAGGGGCAACGTCTTCACACAGAGGGTGGTGGATGTACGGAAGGAGCTGTCAGAGGAGGTGGTTGAGGCAGGAACAATAACATTTAAAAGATTTTTGGATAAGTACGTGGATGGGAAAGGGTTAGAGGGATATGGGCTAAACTGTGGCCAACTGGGACTAGCTTAGTAGTAAGAACTCTATGAGGGCACAGGTTTATGGTGAGAGGGGAGAGATACAAAAGGGTCCAGAGGGGCAATTTTTTCACACAGAGGGTGGTGAGTGTCTGGAACGAGCTGCCAGAGGTAGTAGTAGAGGCGGGTACAATTTTGTCTTTTAAAAAGCATTTAGTCAGTTACATGGGTAAGATGGGTATAGAGGGATATGGGCCAAATGCGGGCAATTGGGACTAGCTTAGTGGTAAAAACTGTGTGCCACAGACAAGTTGGATAGGGCTAGATAGAGTAGAGGTAGAGAGATTCTTTCCACTTAGAACTAGAGGGCACAGCCTCAAAATAAGGGGGGAGCAGTTTAGATCGGAGTTGAGGAGGAACTTCTTAGAGGGTAATGAATCCCTGGAATTCTCGGCCCGTTGAAGTGGTGGGGGCTACCTCGCTAAATATATTTAAGTCACGGGTAGATAGGTTTCTGATAGGCAAGGGATTAAGGGTTATGGGGAGAGGGCGGGAAAGTGGAACTGATCCACTTCAAATCAGCCATGATCTTATTGAATGGCGGGGCAGGCTCGAAGGGCTAGATGGCCTACTCCTGCTCCTATTTCTTATGTTCTAAGTTGGGCCGGAGGACCCGTTTCCATGCTGTAAAACTCTATGAGTCTATGGGCAGGATTCTTTGGTCGCGCTCGCCCCAATACTAGAAAATCCTACCCGGGACCTTTGCACAGTAACCCCTGCACCGCCCACTCCCCCCCCCCCCACCCACTCCAACTCCTGTGGTGGGTGAGGTGGGAAAACATGGCCCTCTGACTCTAAAATTACTAAGAGTTAATCAAGTGTCTTTCACAATGGCCCATTTCCCAAACTCTTTGATGTTGTAATTTAACCCTACTCCTCCACCCATCGCTGGTTTGAAACTTGCCCCTTTCCCATCTCCCCCTGAAGCGAAACAGGTCCTTGTGGATAATCCTCCTTCATCGTTTGAGGGTAACTGAGGGCGAGGGAGAGATTTCCTCACCCAGCAGGTGGTGAATGTGTGGAATTCCCTACCACAGAAAGTAGTTGAGGCCAAAACATTGTCTGATTTCAAGAAGAAATGAGATATAACTCTTGGGGTTACAGGGATCGAGGGATCAGGATATTGAATTCGATGATCAGCCACGATCATAATGAATGGTGGAGCAGGCTCGAAGAGCCGAATGGCCTCCTCCTACAAAGAACATAAGAAATAGGAGCAGGAGTAGGCCATCTAGCCCTTCGAGCCTGCCCCGCCATTCAATAAGATCATAGAACTTAGAACATAGAACACTACAGCACAAACAGGCCCTTCGGCCCACGAGTCGCGCCGATCACATCAACACCTACCAACCTACAGACCTATCTATAACCCTCAATCTCATTAAACCCCATATACTCATCCAGAAGTCTTTTAAAAGACCCCAGCGAGTTCGCCTCCACCACCACTGACGGCAGCCGATTCCATTCACTCACCACCCTCTGAGTGAAAAACTTACCCCTAACATCACTTCTGAACCTCCCTCCCCGCACCTTAAATCTGTGTCCTCTCGTAGCAACCATTTCAACCTGGGGAAATAGCCTCTGAGAGTCCACCCTATCTATTCCTCTCAACATTTTGTAAACTTCTATCAGGTCGCCTCTCAACCTTCGTCTCTCCAGGGAAAAGAGTCCCAGCTCCCTCAACCTAACTTCATAAGGCATGCCTCCCAGTCCAGGCAACATCCTTGTAAATCTCCTCTGTACCCTCTCAATAGCTTCTACATCTTTCCTATAGTGAGGCGACCAGAACTGCGCACAATACTCTAAATGAGGCCTGATAAGGGTCTTATAAAGTTGCAGCATTACCTCCCGACTCCTAAACTCAATCCCTCGATTAATGAAGGCCAGTACACCATACGCCTTCTTGACCACCTCCTCCACCTGCGAGGCCGATTTAAGAGTCCTGTGGACCCGGACCCCAAGATCCTTCTGCTCCTCAACACTACTCAGACTTCTGCCCTTGATAGTGTACTCGTTCATCCCGTTGGTTCTGCCAAAATGGACGACTACACATTTATCTGCGTTGAAGTCCATCTGCCACTTCTCCGCCCAGTCCTGCATCCTATCTATGTCCTGCTGCAACTTTTGCCATCCTTCCAGACCATCCACAACACGACCAACCTTCGTGTCATCAGCGAACTTACTTACCCATCCCTCCACTTCCTCATCCAGGTCATTTATGAAAATGACAAACAACAAGGGTCCCAGAACAGATCCTTGAGGCACTCCGCTGGTGACTGACCTCCATTCAGAAAAAGCCCCATCCACAACCACTCTCTGCCTTCTGCAGGCAAGCCAGTTCTGGATCCACAAGGCCAAAGGCCCTTGGATCCCATGCCCTCTCACCTTCTCAAGAAGTCTTGCATGGGGGACCTTATCAAACGCCTTGCTGAAGTCCACGTACACTACGTCCACGGCACTTCCTTCGTCAATGTGTTCAGTCACATTATCGAAGAACTCAACTAGGCAATGATCTGGAGTGATCTGAAGTGGATCAGTTCCACTTTCCCGCTTTCTCCCTAGAACCCTTAATTCCCCTTGTCTATCAGAAACCTATCTACCCGTGACTTAAATATATTTAGCGAGGCAGCCTCCACCACGTCAACGGGCAGAGAATTCCAGAGACTCACCACCCTTTGAGTGAAGAAGTTCCTCCTCATCTCCGATCTAAACTGTCCCCCCTTTATCTTGAGGCTGTGCCCTCTAGTCCTGCTGTCCTTTCTAAGCGGGAAGAATCTCTCTACCTCTACCCTATCCATCCCCTTCATTATTTTATGTGTCTCTATAAGATCCCCCCTCAGCCTTCTAAACTCCAACGAGTACAGACCCAGTCTATTTAGTCTCTCTTCATAGTCCAACCCCCTCATCTCCGGTATCAGCCTAGTAAACCTCCTCTGCACTCCCTCCAAGGCCAAAATATCCTTGCGTAAGTGCGGCGACCAAAACTGCACACAGTACTCCAGCTGCGGCCTCACCAATGCCCTATACAGCCGCAGCAAGACCTCCCTACTTTTATATTCAATCCCCCTCGCTATGAAGGCCAGCATCCCATTTGCAAGAACAAGAATAAAAATAAAAACAGCATAGAGGTAGGACATTTGGCCCTCCAAGCCTGCACCCAACTGAACTAAAACCCCCTACCCTTCCAGGGAACATATCCTCTATTCCCATCCTATTCATGTATTTGTCATGACGCCCCTTAAAAGTCACTTTCGTATCCGCTTCCACTACCTCCCCCGGCAGCGAGTTCCAGGAGGCACTGGGTAAAAAAGCTCCTCCTTCAAGTTTCTAGGTTTCTAATATTTCCCTGGTGATATTTCTCAGCCTGTGGAGGGGGGGGGGGAGTGTGGGGGGGATTCTCTGGCCTCCACGCAGAGTGTTTCCACAGGACAGGAGGCAGTGCGCTATTCGCTAGAGACAGGATCTCCTGGTCCCGCTGCTGTCAATGGGATTTCTCACTGACTGTACCCCACACCACCGGGTAACGCGTGGCAGCGGTGCAGCAATAGCGGGAGCAGAAGATCCTGCCAGCATGAATAACCGGACCTATATCTTTCCCTGGCTCAGTCTCTTACCTTTGGAGCTCCTCCTTCCATTTCTCCTTGGCCCCCCTCTTCTATCTCATCTACATCTAGTCCATTCTCCACAGAGACGCCCTCAGCTCCCACCTCATTCTCCCCATTGCCCATCTATACCTCTGCCTCTTTCTCTCCACACTTACGCTCCCCCTCTCACTGCATGTTTCTCCTGTTCTTGCCCGCCCTCCCCGTTCCACCCTGTGTTCTCAGACAGGGATAAGGAGGAATTTCGTCTCTCGGAGGGGAGTGAATCTGTGGAATGCTTTATCACAGAGGGTTGTAGAGGCTGGGTCACTGAGTATCTTCAAGGCTGAGACACACGGATTTTTAATCAGGGAGGGAATCGAGGGTTGTGGGAATAAGGCGGGAAAGTGCGGTAGTCAAACCACACCTTCCCCTTTCCCCCTGTGCTCCTCCCGACCTCCATGACCCTGTTCAACCATAGAACCATAGAACATCACAGCTCAGAAACAGGCCTCTTGGCCCTCCTTGTCTGTTGCCGAACCTTTTTTCTGCCTAGTCCCACTGACCTGCACTTGGACCATATCCCTCCACACCCCTCTCATCCATGAACCCATCCAAGTTTTTCTTAAATGTTAAAAGTGACCCCGCATTTATCTGGCAGCTCATTCCACACTCCCACCACTCTCTGCATGAAGAACCCCCTCCTAATATTCCCTTTAAACTTTTCCCCCTTTCACCCTTAACCCATGCCCTCTGGGTTTTTTTCTCCCCTAGCCTCAGTGGAAAAAGCCTGCTTGCATTCACTCTATCTATACCCATCAAAATTTTATACACCTCCATCAAATCTCCCCTCATTCTTCTACGCTCCAGGGAATAAAGTCCTAACCTATTGTTTTTGTTGGAAAGAAGGCGGCTAAGAGGGGACCTTATTGAAACATATAAGATGATTAGAGGTTTAGATAGGGTGGATAGTGATAGCCTTTTTCCTTGGATGGAGAAAACTAGCACGAGGGGGCATGGCTTTAAATTAAGGGGGGGTAGTTATAGGACGGATGTCAGGGGTAGGTTCTTTACCCAGAGGGTGGTGAGGGATTGGAATGCCCTGCCTGCTGCAGTTGTAAATGCGTCTAGTTTGGGGGCGTTTAAGAGATCCATGGATAGGTTTATGGATGGTAAGGGTTTGGTTTAGGTAGAGGGTCATTGCTTTTTAACTGGTCGGCGCAACATTGTGGGCCGAAGGGCCTGTTCTGCGCTGTAATGTTCTATGTTCTATTCAATCTCTCGGTAACTCAGCTTCTCAAGTCCCGGCAACATCCTTGTGAACCTTCTCTGCACTCTTTCAACCTTATTGACATCCTTCTTGTAACTAGGTGACCGAAACTGCACACAATTTCAGAATGTGTTTCTCACTGAGCCGCTGGTAGTTGTCCAGCCACGATGCGGAGATGCCGGCGTTGGACTGGGGGTAAACACAGTAAGAAGTCTCGCAACACCAGGTTAAAGTCCAACGGGTTTATTTGGTAGTAAACGCCACTAGCTTTCAGGGTTTGCCCCTTTGTCAGGTGAGTGGGAGTTCTGATCACAAATAGGGCATATACGAGCGCACACAGTTTACAGATTAGAATGCGAGCCTTTACAGATAAGTCAGATACTGCACTCCAAGGCCCACCATGGCAGGAACATTTGTCATACCCACCTCCAGGCCAAGCAGGCCAAGCGGCAGTATGTCAGACCCAATATCCCAAATGGTCTAATTCAGCCCCAGACCGGGAGAGGGATGGATTGGAATGCCGGGCAATGGCGGAGGCTGAAGGCACTGTCCACAGTGTCCCTCGTACACAATTTGAGGAAATTTCTCCTCATCCGATACAGCATGTCGGACAAGCAGCCTGATAACCGAGCAACCACAAGAGGTGGTGGTGAGGTCGGGGCGGAGATCAGCAGCATACGTGTGTAAACTTAACATCGCGCCTTTGGAGGACACCACCAAGGGACATCACCATAACAGTGGGCCAAGGAGAGATCCCCGGGAGATACAAAAGGAATGATAGAGGCGCAGGGAGAGAAGCCATTGCAGGTGATACCATGGTCACTGTCAGGTAGATAATGGGACCACTTTAGAACCTGCCCACCCAATAGGGCAATAACGAAGAGGCATTGGAGGAGAACGATGTGGTCTCAGACCGGCCGAGAAGGACAAGGAGGGAAAACTTTGTCACAGTCACATAGTGTCTGGAACAAGCTGCCAGAGGCAGTAGTAGAGGCGGATACAATTTTATCTTTTAAAAAGCGTTTAGACAGTTACATGGGTGAGATGGGTATAGAGGGGCCAGATGTGGGCAATTGGGATTAGCTTTGGGGTTTAAAAAAATGGGCAGCATTGACAAGTTGGGCCGAAGGGCCTGTTTCCATGCTGTAAACCCGAAATCTCTAAACATAGTGGGAGGCAGTGGTGTAATGTTATTGTCGCTAGATGAGTAATCTAAGTAAGTTAAGTATTTATTAGTCACAAGTAGGCTTACGTTAACACTGCAATGAAGTTACTCTGAAAATCCCCTAGTGACCACACTCCGGCAACTGTTCGGGTCAATGCACCTAACCAGCATGTACTTCATGGATCATAGATCATCGATCATAGATTTCAGGCTATGATTTCAGTCTATGATTTCAGACTGTGGGAGGAAATCGGAGCACCTGGCGGAAACCCATGCAGACATGGGGAGAATGTGCAGACTCCACAGAGGCAGTGAACCAAGCCAGGAATTGAACCTGGGTCATTGGCGCTTAGACTTAGAACTTAGAATCTCTACAGTGCAGAAAGAGGCCATTCGGCCCATCGAGTCTGCACTGACCACAATCCCACCCAGGCCCTATCTCCATATCCCTCCATATTTACCCACTAATCCTCTAACCTATGCATCTCAGGACGCTAAGGGGCAATCTTAGCATGGCCAATCAACCTAACCCACACATCTTTGGACTGTGGGAGGAAACCGGAGCACCCAGAGGAAACCCACACAGACATGAGGAGAATGTGCAAACTCCACACAGACAGTGACCCGAGCCGGGAATTCGCTGTGAGGCAGCAATGCCAACCACTGCGTCATCGTGCCACCCTAGAGACCTCGAGACCCAATTGCAGTGCCCTGGGGACCCAGGTTCAAATCCCCACCATGGCAGATGGTGAAATTTGGAGTTAATAAAAATCTGGAATTAAAGGTCTACCTTGACGTCATTGTCGATTGTCTTAAAAACCCATCTAGTTCTCTGACATCCTTCAGGGAAGGAAATCTACCATCCTTACCTGGTCTGGCCTACATATGACTCCAGAGCCACAGGAATGTGGTTGACAATTAATTTTGAATTAATTAATTAATTAATTAATTTTGAATGCAGGTTGATGCGTTTTTGATAGGAGAGGGGATTAAGGGTTATGGGGAGAGGGCGGGAATGTGGAACTGAGCCACGACAGATCAGCCATGATCTTATTGAATGGCGGGGCAGGCTCGAAGGGCTGGATGACCTACTCCTGCTCCTATTTCTTATGTTCTTATGTTCTTATGACACTTACCATCCCTCAGAGATGGGCAATAAATGCTGGCCCAGCCAGCGACAGCCACATCCCATGGAATGATTCTTTTCCAATCTGTTTGATAAGAGTCGTTTCCTCATTGTGGACAAGTTCCTGGTTTTATCTAAGCCCCTTTGTAACCGTTCCTATTTTAGTTCAATCATTCACTCCTTCATTCCTCAGCGCAAACACTTACCTACCTCATAATGACTAAGAGCTGGAACACTATCTATCACCTGGGGATATTTTATAGGACTCCACCTTCTTGGGAATAAAACCACAAGTTACTTATTTTGGCAAGGAATCGCTGCTTCCTGGAGATAAAGCATAATTTGCATCATAAAACAGCCCAGCATTAGCCAACCAGCAGAGTGAATAACAATCCTCCACTTTATCAGCTTTCGCTGGAAGTGATTACTTGCTGGCAGCTTGGTTCCGTTTTTATCACTAATCTTTTTTTAATTTTCACTCCATTCTCAAAATTGCAAAGCCAACGCTCAGAATGGACCCGGCAAACTCAAATCCTTTCCTTGCCTGCAGGTTTGTCCTCGATTTAATATTTCATCCACAGGACGCCCTCTCTGACCATTCAGCACTCCCTGAGTAACTGCACAGCAAGAAGTCTGACCACACCAGGTTAAAGTCCAACCGATTTATTTGATAGTAAACTCACAAGCTTTCGGGATTGGCCCCTTCGCCGGGTGAACGGAGAGTTCTGGCCTCAGACAGAGCGTATAACAGCACAGATAGTTTACAGATTACTGATTAGAATGCGAGTCTTTACTAATCTGCTATTCAAGTCTAAAAGATGCCGACAATGTGAGTGGAAAGAGCATTAGGCACAGGTTAAAGAGATGTGTATTGTCTCCAGACAGTACAGTAAGTCAGGTTTTGCAAACCCAGGCATGTCATGGGGTAGGCAAGTCACATCATAACTGCACTGGACCATCAGACTGGATTATGTGCTCAAATCTCTAGAATGAGATTTGACCCGAGGCTGACAAGATATAGTAGCTGTGTTTTTATCTGAGCTGCATGGAATCTGGGCGGATCATGTAAATCCCAATTTTAGTGGTTGCTGACAAAGCTAAATTATTTATCGCAGTTGTACGAACATTAGCACAGCGGTTAGCACTGCTGCTTTGCAGCGCCAGGGTCCTGGGTTCGATTCCACGCTGTCTGTGTGGAGTTTGCACATTCTCCTCCGTGGGTTTCCTCTGGTTTCCTCCCACAGTCCGAAGATGTGCGGGTTAGGTTGCTTGGCCGTGCTAAAATTGCCCCTTAGTGTACTAGGATGCTTAGGTTAGAGGGATTAGTGGGTAGGATATGTAGGGATATGGGGGTGGGGCCTGGGTGGGATTGTGGTCGGTGCAGACTCGATGGGCCGAAGGGCCTCTTTCTGCACTGTGGGGTTCTATGATTTAAAGTTTCATGGTTAAAATGGCTGTGAGTTTTAAATCTTGTTTTGAAATTTGTTCATTTAATAAATCAAAATTTAAAAACAAAATTCAAATTCCAATTGAATCCAGTTCATTGTTCCTACACGAAACACAAACAAGGTCCAAGCTGACAAGACCTTCTTGGGGTCGATCGAAACCAAAACACTGAGAAACGGTTGCCAGAATTTTACCGGCACGCCCACCCCAAAACTATAAGTTCATAAGATATAGCAGCAGAATTGGCCATTTGGCCCATCGATCCCGCTCTGCCGATCCATCATGGCTGATATGCTCCTCATCCCCATTTTCCTGCCTTCTCCCCATAACCCTTCAGCCCATTACCAATTAAAAATCTGTCTAACTCCTCCTTAAATTTACTCACTGTCCCAGCATCCACTGTACTTTGAGAGAATTCGACAGAGTCACAACCCTTTGGGAGAACATAGAACATAGAACATAGAACATAGAACATTACAGCGCAGAACAGGCCCTTTGGCCACGATGTTGCGCCGACCAGTTACAAAACAATGACCCACTAACCTAAACCAATCCCTTCTCATCCATAAACCTATCCACGGATCTCTTAAACGCCCCCAAACTAGGCGCATTTACAACTGCAGCAGGCAGGGCATTCCAATCCCTCACCACCCTCTGGGTAAAGAACCTACCCCTGACATCCGTCCTATAACTACCACCCCTTAATTTAAAGCCATGCCCCCTCGTGCTAGATTTCTCCATCAGAGGAAAAAGGCTATCACTATCCACCCTATCTAAACCTCTAATCATCTTATATGTTTCCATAAGATCCCCTCTTAGCCGCCTTCTTTCCAGCGAAAACAACCCCAAATCCCTCAGTCTCTCCTCATAGGACCTCCCCTCCATACCAGGCAACATCCTGGTAAACCTCCTCTGCACCCTCTCCAAAGCCTCCACATCCTTCCTATAATGTGGGGACCAGAACTGCACACAGTACTCCAAGTGCGGCCGCACCAGAGTTTTGTACAGTTGCAACATGACGCTGCGACTCCTAAATTCAATCCCCCTACCAATAAACGCCAAGACACCGTATGCCTTCTTAACAACCTTATCTACTTGACTCCCAACTTTCAGGGATCTATGTACACATACACCTAGATCCCTCTGCTCATCCACACTATTCAAAGTCCTCCCGTTAGCCCTATACTCGACACATCTGTTATTCCTACCAAAGTGAATTACCTCACACTTCTCCTCAACTCTGTTTTAAATTTGCTACCCCTTATCCTAAGACTATGACCTCTAGTCTTAGAATGTCCCACAAGAGGAAGCATCCGCTCCACGTCTACTCTATCCATACCTTTTACCATCTTGAATACCTCAATCTGATCTTTCCTCATTCTTCTAAATTCCAGAGAGTATCGGCCTAAACTGTTCAATCTCTCTTCATACGACAAACCCCTGGAATCAATCTAGTGAACCTCCTCTGAACTGCCTCCAGTGTCACTACATCTTTCCTCAAACAAGGGGACCAAAACTGTACACAATACTCCAGGTGTGGCCTCACCAATGCCTTGTACAGTTGCTACAATACTTCCTTATCTTTATATTCTACTCCTTTAGCTATAAATGCCAACATTCCATTTCTTTATTATCTGCCCTACTAGTTTTCTGTGACTCATGAACAAGGACAACCAGATCCCTCTGCCCGGGAGCACCCCAAAGTCTCTCCCCATTTAGATAATAAGTCGTCTTCCCATTTTTCCAACCAAAATGCCTGACCTCACACTCATCCACGTTAAACTCCATCTGCCCCATTTTGGCCCACTCTCCTAGCCTAACCTGTATCCATTTGTAAGGTTCTTATTTCCTCATTGCAACTTACTGTCCTGCCTGTTTTTGTGTCATCTGCAAATTGGGCTATAGAGCCTCCTATCCAAGTCATTAATACGGATTGTAAATGGCTGGGGCCCAAGGATCGAACCCTGTGACCCCACAGAAGATGGTGAGTGCCTGGAACAAGCTGCCAGGGGTAGCAGTGGAGGTGGGAACAATGTTGTCTTATAAAAACCGTTTAGACAGTTACATGGATACGATGGGTATGGAGGGATATGGGCCAAACGGGGGTGGGGGGTTTGGGGGGGGTGGATTTGGGATGAGCTTAGTGGTTAAAAAAGGGCGACATGGACAAGTTGGGCCGAAGGGCCTGTTTCCACGATGTAAACCTCTGTGACTCTATGTTGTAGCCTGGCGCCATGGATGGTGGTGGTAGGGCTGACCAGGAATCTCTCTCCCACTCTAATCCCCATCCCCGAACTCCCACTCCCCGCCACCCCCCCCAAGCCATTGGTGCGTGTTGAGAGGATTTGCAGGCTGATACCCTCCCTATCTGTTTTGCCACACTCTGAACGCACCAGGCATTATGGGTTATTTTTGTCCATTTGTGGGACAAGGGCACCACTGGCTGGCCCGCATTTATTGCCCATCCCTAGTTGTCCTTTCTCGAATGACTGCAGCCTTGCCTTATACGTGTCTGATCCAAAGCAGAGTTCTAGGATCAGAAATTACAGTGGCATTTTAGGATCACAGTTTCGGTACACAT